>NW_026848120.1:0-171790 GCF_021821965.1 Ordospora pajunii
CACTGTCTGAAATAGAGTGTGCACGCATGAGCAGGCAAGGGTGTGCATGAATGAATAAACATGGGCATGTATAGAACACATGAATGCACAGGCATGTGGAGAACACAGAGTATAAATAATGAATCCAATCGATGCAATGATAAATACACATAAGAAGCGGCTGCCAAGAAATATAGCATGCATAGCATTTCATATAGAACACCACAACTCCCATATGTTCACAGTAATAAACTCTGTAAGTAACTCAGCTACAAAAAAACTCGAAGACAGGGAAAAGACAAAAATACTTACAGAATACAACAAGGCACTGAGCACAATGAAAATCGACAAGTTCCTGGCAATCAGTCCAAAACACCAGGTAAATATCGCGCTGCATGCCAAAGCAACACAGTACTTGATGTCAAACTACACCCAAAAGAAAAGCTTGGCAGACATCGAGGAAAACATCCACAAATACAGGTTTATTGAGCATAGAGATGCACTGCTCAACATTGCACGAAGATCAATGGATGAGCAGGAAAACTACATAAAGGCAAGAAAAATGCTCAACATTGCGCGGCAGAAACATTTTACATGTAATGAATTGTACGAGCTCGAGCAAAAGCTGGAAAATGAATGGATTCCAAAACAATAACACAGCAGATCAACACATGCAGTATTAGATTGAAAGCCATCGATTGGAGCCAGGCAGAGCCATCCATATATAGAAACACAACAATACCTGGATGATTATAAAACGCATAGTAGTAGGGGCTCACATATTTGAATGGCGTTTCCAAAAGTAGCTGGTGATAAAAAGTACAGGGCATTTGTGGACGGAGAAATCAAGGAAGTGAGCATTGGCGGGCACGATGGATGTGTTGTATTGGTGTTTTATCCCCTGGACTTTACCTTTGTGTGCCCCACAGAGCTCAACAGGTTCAGTGATCTTAAGGATGAATTTGTGAAGCGGGGAGCTACTGTTTTGTTTGTTTCCTGTGATTCTGTGTACACACACAAGGCATGGGCTCAGGTTCCAAGGGAGAACGGAGGTGTTATGGGTGTTTCATGGCCGATGATATGGGATGAAAGAGGAGACCTCAGCAGGCACATGTGGATGTATGATGCAGATAGCGGCCATCCCATGCGTGGAACGGTCATTCTTTCAAAGACATTGGATGTCAAGCACATGAGTGTCAACCATGCAGAGATAGGAAGGTCTGTTGATGAGATATTGCGGCTTATTGATGCGATTTCATTCAATGAGGAGTTTGGAGAGGTGTGCTTTGTTGATTGGAAGAAGAAGTAAGAGCAGAAAGTAAATGATTTGTGTGCTTGTTGTGTTTCCTGTATTGCTGTGCTTAGCTATGTTGCACTAGGGTTTGATGCTGAAACGGGTCGTTACGACTGCAAAATGAATGATTTACTGGAGCACAAACTGCTGTTGGAATGCAGGCGAAGAGCGTTGCTTACGGCATGATTATTGTTTGTTTCCTTCTGAAAGCCAAGGCAGAAGAAGTGGAATGCCATGATGACGAATGCATGAAAGCACTCCCAAGAGTAATTGTCGAAGGGCTTGATTCATACTTGCCAAAGCCTGCAGATGCTGCTCCTGTGGAAGTTCAAACAGAAATCAAGACAGTCATCAAGGAGGTCATTGTGGAAGTTGATGGGCAGAACGAAGGCAGTCATCAAGCTCCACACATAGAAGATCACGCAGCAATCACATATACAGATAATCCTGCCATAAAAGCCATATCACACACGCTTGGCGCACCTACCAGTACAATACCTGAGGCCGTTATAGGTCCTATTCCATTGAGCAGCTCCATTAAGATTGCGGATGCTTCTGCGGCTAGTAATGCGTCCCAGCACACAAAATGCTATGTCGCTGCAAAAGACATTCATGATGGCAACACTGCACAGATAGAATCAATTTTACTGGGCTTTGGCGCAAACATTGTGCACAAATACGTCAGGAACACAACAGGAATATCATTCTGCTCAGACAGCCAGCACATTCTGCCAAAGCTAACGAATGCAGGCATTAGTGCTGAAGAAGACAAATTCTACACCGTGTCCTCCGTTCAAAACACAATCCCAAACTACATGTATCTGATGAAGCACTACGAAAACTACATTCTAAACAACTATGTCTATGATAGCCTGCCTTTCAGGCTCTTGCAGATAAAAAGAATCATAACATCATTTTTTGGGTTCTACGAGTACCACTACACAGGAAAGGGCGTTGAGGTTCTACTGCTGGACACAACTGTTAATGCTAGGCCTGGAAATCTCAGCAACCTGAGCAAATCAATGAATGCATGCAATCGCCATGGAGATATAATGGCTGAGCTCATTATTGGTACGACAAATGGATTTGCTAAGAACAGCCATCTGAGTGTTATTGATGTTGTTGGATGCGACGGACGTGTTTCTCTTTCGAATATTCTTCGTGGGCTTGAGGATGTGCCTAAGTGGATTCGTCCACAGATGTTAGTGTTTGGCGTTTCAGGGCCGCACTCACACATTCTGAATGCAGTCGTTGACAGGATATCTACATCTGGCACGGTGGTTGTGGCTCCTGCTGGAAACATGCATGACCAATCATGCAACTATTCTCCAGGAAGCTCGAAGTCTGCTATAACAGTTGGCTCAGTGGACAAGCATGCGCGGATTTCGCTGTTTTCAAACCATGGAAGCTGTGTAAGGATGTTTGCACTTGGCGAGCAGCTCTTTGATGACGTTGAAGTATCAGGCACAAGCTTTTCTGCTGCAATTGTTGCTGGAGCGATTGCTCTGTTCCTGGAAAAACGCCCGGGATCTGTGTTTCAGCAGGTGTGGAAGTATCTTAACCAGAACTCATTCTGGAACTCAGAAGGATCATACAATGTGCTGAAGATCCCTCATCTCGAATCCGAAGACTACTACCAGTCATCGTTTTTCCAGTTCACTGAGATTCAGAACGAGATTGTCATGCTTGTGGTTTTTTCAGGTGTTATACTTGCATTAATATTCTTGTTTCTGCTGATATGGAGATACTTCGCAAGAAAGAAGAGATCACACGATGACGACGATATCTTTTTTGAAAACCAGTAGATCATCTAGGCTTGCATACATGCACAATAGCTACACTCGATTCCACAGTGCATGGTGATTGGCAAGTGCCTACTTTATTTATGAAAGCTGTCAATGATGCCTTATGAAAGCCAATCCAATGTGTTTCAACAATATAGTATTTATCGTGGCAATAAATGTAAAACATGAATGAAAGCATCGGCAGAGTGTGTAGAAACAAGGAGTGTGTTGATGCTTCGTGCAGATGCCCTCCATGCTCAAATGAATGCGTAGTAAAGTGCGAATGCTCAAAACCCGATCTTCAGGGGCCTTCTCCATGCCTGAGGAATGGCTCAAATGGATGTTGCTTGTGCCACTACAAGTGAGCTCGTTAATAAACTCGTTGCAAGTGCTCTAAATCATTCAAGACACATTGGCTCATTCGCTTCAGCATTCGTGCAGCTCAGGCTACTCTATTACTCGAGCTTCACTCCAGGCACTGCCTGCCAGGACCTCCCTTAGATTCAGATGCACTTCATCAAAAACTATATAAACGCTTTAATATTATCACATGAGGTTGTTGCAGTCTGAATGGATCCAACTTCCACACGATACAATACATCAGCAACTACATATTCTCGTGGCCTTGGGATCCTCCTCTATTGTATTGCTGCTTCCTAGATGAAGGATAGTAGTCGTCATCCCTAAACGTGGGCATTTGGTGCCATGCCTGTGTGCCCACTCCATATGGATATTGCACAGAATAGTACTCTCCACTTCCGTATCTTTGTGCATATGGGTATCCATACTCCTCCTGGCCTGGGTATCCATATCCCTCATACATCACTGACGATGGCGTATTCTGAGGCACCGCATGCTTGTAAATGCTATTGTCCATTGGATACACGGCAAAATCTTCAGAAGCGCCTCTCCGCTGATGAGACGTGTACGGACAGTACTCTCCATACTTGCGATCATCAGGCATTCCCGAGTCGTGGTTGCTTTCTGAGTCCTTGGTGTTGTCAGTGTTTTCCTGATGGATCATTTTCTTCTGCATCAGCTTTTTTATCTTTGCCCTTCGGTTCTGGAACCAGACTTGAACACTCCTGGGCGTCATTCCCAGCTGCTCGCCAAGCTTCTTCCGCATGCCTGCATCAGGTCGTATGTTTGTTTCAAACGTCTGCTCAAGAATCTTGAGCTGTGTCTTTGTCGTCCTCTTCCGGTGCTTGACAAAGTATGGATCGAAGTATTGGTTTGACTCCCTTCCTGAGTTGCCGGAGTATGAATCAAAAAAGTTACCTCCGAATCCATCCATACCCCCGGGGTGCTTCCATTATTTTAACACCGGGAGATAAATTATGTTTGCTTTATGAAGTTAATTTGAAGGATAAAGACCTGCACATTTGCAACAAACGACGTGTGGATGAAAATAGGCCGGCATGCAGGTGTATGTATATGCTATGCATATAAGTTGTGTGTAGTGATCGCCATGTGGCATAATGCATAGGCAATGCAGCACAGCAGATTTGCTAAGGTTTGATGTGCACAATGTGGATTGCTAATAAAGCAGTGCTATGCACTTGATGCTTGCGGGCTTACTGCATGCAACCTACGCATTGCTATGCTGAGATGCTAGTTTATATGCCACAGGCAAACATGTACATTATTGAATGCAAAAGCCCTGAACAACATAACAAGATGCCAGAATGCAAACGCTTGATTGTCGGCATAACACCTTCCTTAGTGTTGCTCAATGATTTAAAGAGCGGTAATGTGCTTGATATCAGAAGAAGGTGTAAGCCTGGCAAGTGCTTGGATGTGAATGCATACGGAGTTTATGGAATGATTGCGATTTACAAGTGCATTTATCTTGTTCTTATTGTTGATAGAACAAATGTTGGAAAGATGTATGAGCACTTTGTATATGAGATTGAGAAAGTGGAGATTGTGCAAATACAGGGGCCAGAAGAAGAAGAGCATGGCCGTGAGATAATGAATATGAAAAGGATTCTTGAGAATTCTGGGATATACTACAGTGAGTATCCATTGCACAAAAGCATGAGTATCCAGAATAGTGATGATGACTTTCTTTTCAACCTCATGCCAAGAAAAGCCTTTATCGAGTACACCAAGGACAATAGAGACGATTGCATTGTGTTTTTGGTTTCGTGTATTCAAGGATTCTTTGGAGCAGGGGACTATCAGAGTATGTGCATTAGATTGGTCTCAAGAAGGTCACAGCGACGGATAGGCACAAGATACTTCAGCCGAGGAGCAGATGCACAAGGGCATGTGTCGAACTATGTTGAAACAGAGCAGTTTGTATACAATGGCGAGAAGACAACGTCTTATATGCAAGTACGAGGCTCTATTCCCCTTGGATGGCAGCACGAGATTGGATATAGATACAACCCAAAGATTGTTGTGAAGGACGAGAAGGTGTTTGCTGCAGCGGATGATGTTCTTGTGAAAAAGTACGGCGATGTGCTGTACCTGAACCTGATACGGCATTCTGGATATGAGGGGTTGCTGCATGATGCATACAAAAGGCAGCTTGCAGCAAATAGCAAGGAGGCAGTGCATTTCAACTTTTCTGAAGAAGAAAACGAGCTGACGGAAGTGTTCCGGCAAAAGATGATTCTGCTTGTCAATGGCACGCTCGGTAAGCAGGGATATTTTGACTCCACAGGGTTTCAGAAAGGAGTGATACGTACAAACTGCATTGATTGCTTGGATAGGACGAATGTATCGCAGTTTATTATTGGAAGTGCTGTTTTGGAAAGGCAGCTATCTGATTTTGAGTGTGAAGGCAAAGATGTGCTGCGAGAGATGTATAGTAATCTGTGGATGCAGAACGGGCACAGCCTGTCGCGCCAGTATGCAGGATCGTTGGCGCTGAAGAGCCACTTTCTGAATGGAAACACAAGAAAGATTGTGAGCAGGCTGTCTGATATGGCAAAGTCTTTGAGGAGATATATTGTAAACAGGTTCAGTGATGCAGGAAGGCATGCAGCATACCATATCATCACGAGTGATTGTAGCAGAGGTGGTACTGCAACACTGGACAGCACGATGATGAAGACCAAGCTGCCTCTTGGGATTCAGTTGGCAATTGCGGTGATTGCATTATTCTTATGGCTTAGTATTATTCTTTGGTGTATCTATACACAATACATGCCACATATAGATTTTGAGACGGTGCTGAGGGCAATATTATATGAACCTGAAGTATATTTTATTGGCGAAGAAGTGGCTGTAAATGACTGAAAAACAGAGCCCTGTGATGGAGACTGATCAGCAGCAGAAGGAGATAATTGGATGGGTTGGGCAGGTTCTTGGAGAGAACATGGAGGGAGCTGGGTTTCACGAGCTTTTCAAGGATGGAGTAAGACTCTGCAGGTTTCTGTGCAAGGTGGCGTCACTCAACATCAGGTACAAGCAGTCGAACCAGATATTTGTACAAAGAGAAAACATATGCTCGTTCATCAATGGACTGAAGACATTGAATATGAATGAATACGAGCTATTTCAGACGAACGACTTGTTTGAGGCAAAAGATCTGAGGCAGGTTGTTATCTGTATGTATGCACTGAGCAGGCAGCTACAGAAAGAAAAGAGATTTGAAGGCCCGTTTATTGGGCCGCACCTTGCCACCAAATCAAAGATTGAGTTTAGCCAGGAAATGCTTGACAGAAGCAAATATGCAATCCATCTGCAAATGGGATATTCAGACCCTGAGGTGTTTGGAGAGCCTAAAGCGGTGCCTAGCACCGTTGATGACCTGAAAACAGATGGCTCTTAATTAAATCTACAATATTTCGTTTGTATGTTTATTTAGTGCAGTGCCGATAGTCCAAAGAAACACCTAGTGGCTTTGCCGACTTATATAACACAAATACTACTTGGCCTCAATAATATATGCTCTTGCTCAAGCTCGATGCTTCTGCCCAAAAAAACATCTCTTCAAATACACATACTCTCCTTGCAGACCTGCAATGAAGCCTGATCTCGCCTTTCTTTATGTATGGCTTGCATATCAGTGAGTAGCACACTCCAGGCACAATCGGTGTTTCTGCAACACTCACATACACCTCTCCACAGAAATCCAATATTTTTGCATAGCCTCTACCTTCCTCAACACATACTCCCACAATCTCCACACACTGCACCACGCTTGTGCCATACATTACTGATCCAGAAGCATGCACAAAGCATTTCAATGCATCTGACATGATCTTCAAAGGAACCGTTACACATCTACTCATTCAAGCAAATGCTATATGGACATTATTGCATGAATATTTATTGTGCCATCAGGTACATTACAGACATTCAGAATCATATACTTAAAAATCTATAAGGCATTTAGCAAGCTCTACTTTCGATAACAATTACGCTTGATGCATGCACCTCAAACACTGCATCATGAGGATCATGTATAGGTGACTTCACTAGCTTGAGAGTTCTTCCATCATGATTTTTAATGCACATGTATTTTGTATTCACTATATATGCCCATTGCATCCCAAGCACTGGATTTTCTATACAAAAGTTTTCAACGACCCAATTGCCGTAATGGCATGTGACTGCCAAGACATCCACAAGGTACTTCTGATTCATCCTTTTGAGCCTGTTCATTATTGCAAACACCGACCTGCATCCACTGCCTCCTCGTTCTTCTGATGCAAGAAGATGGTCCAGGCTGTCTATTATCACCAGCTCGATGCCTCTTTCAACAATAAGCTGCTCGATGCAGTTCATCACAAACATCAGCAGTTGCGAAGTCGTCGAAACATGCTTAATGACTATCCGATCCATCTGCTCATGTGATGACCCGTGGTATCTACTTGTGCACAGTGCCTTTGTTGTGATGTAAATTGTTGGGCATGTCTTGGATTCTTCGATTGCAATCGCCGTTCTTCCAGTGCCGGGTGCTCCTGTGATTTCTGTCAACCCGTGGTATTCAAGAAGTCTGGGCATCCGGGTTTGTGATTACGCTTTGTCAAGTAGCCCTTTGTGTTTGTTGCAAACCCTGGCATTCCTGATGGTGGCCAATGACAGCAGTGCTACGCCATATGCAATCGTGTCCGTGGGACTGGCAAGCCAGATGGCCTTGGCCGTGTACGGCGCATGCGAGGGCATGGCCTCTTCTGGCGCAGCATCGATCCTGCACAGCCAGAATAGATCGATCCTTGGGCCTACATACTTTATCATGATAATGATCTCGACGATTTTCTTCAGCAGCTTTCTTGTTGCGCTGATTGTTGCAACAAACATAGATACCACGCTGGATGTATCGAAGAGCGTGTCGTATTTCTCAGCATGCATGATGGTTGGGATAACATCTGCAGTGTCTGGAAAGGTTTGTGCATGTCTTGGCAGGCGAGGATTCAGGATTCTGTCGGAAAAGCCATCTTTCCTTCCAATCCTGATCATACTGTTTGGGATGATAGAGTTTGTACTGATCATTGTGTTTTCATGTGCCTTGCTGATGGTGTATCAGCCATAAATATCATCATACTGAAAATAAACCAAATATTAAGCCATTACAAATAAAGCGTATACAAGACATACATGCACCTAATAACTATGTTTATTCTCAGAGTCTTATCAACTTTGCATCAAAGCTTGGCACTGTGCTGTTTTCCACTCACACACATCTACTCGATTTCATCAGCCAATGCTCTTTATTGTTATATTCATTAGATTATGATATTCTTAGTGTATCCTTTGCTTCTGGATCATCATGACCCTTTTCATTCCTGACATTCATGATGTAATCCCTGAGGAGCCTTACTTCTCCGTTGAATTTGTCTTGCCCTGCCCATGCCATCAGATGATAGAAAGACTTCTTTATACACTCTTCCTCAGCTATCCCAAGATCCTCACATATCAAGTAATACACCCTTAAACTTTCAAGATCAAACTTCTTCCTCTCTTTTGTGTTTGGCTCTGGAGGAAGAAACATATCTGTTTATTTACTCCGCTGCTCTTTAGGTTGCTCTAATAAACAAATGTCTGGCATTGTCCAGCTATCACATAGCCACACTCAAGGAAACACAAAAAATACTTTGCTCTTGTCTATTTTCTCCGCTTTCCAATTGTACAGATAATACCTCAACACTCCAGTTCCAATGCAGAATCCATACTCCTTCAGAAATTCTGCATTTCCCATTATGTCCAAGCAGTTGAACACATCACAGCCAAACTTCTCTGCAAAACACATCAGATCACTAACAATCATGCACTGATTCTCTCCTCCTCTATACCACATGTATGCACCACGGATTCTCTTTCCACTTTCTCTCTCAACCGTGTCAATCACAAAAAAACTTCCAAACTCGCTTATTCCATATACAGATTCATGAACATACGTGTATATCACATCTTGATGACTCCTCAAGTCTGTGATCTCCTCATCCATCTCGTCGTACAACGCATGCTTTGCTATCTCCTTCAGGTATAGCATTCTTACCGCTTCCATATCCTCGCTTCTTGCCAGTCTTGTTCCTTTGCGTGCCTCAAGCTTCTTCATAGGCACTATCCGATCGCAGAAGCCTGCTTCAACAAGCCTGTCAATTCTCAGCGGTCGGTGATAGTATCTTCCTACACAAACACACGAAAAAAGCTCGCTCCCTGCTGTAAATATCCCACGGTATATCCCATCTGCATTTGCTTGCCTCACTATTTCTCTGATGAGTAGAGGCACAATTCGCTTCCCACGGTGTTCCCTGCTCACACATAGTAGATTCACGCCAACCACATCGTTCCTCTCACCATTCACAACCAATCTATGCTTCCTTCCATAAATAAATCCTATCAGCACTCCGTTCTCCCTCAGCACAATCCGATATCTCTTGCTGCACTCGCTGCCAAACATCCATTCAAGAAACTTCCGTGAGTACACAAGGCTATGCCCTGAACACACGTCCTCGACATAGTTTCTTTCGAGAAACTCCGCTATCTCTGCAGCATCACCTTGGTTCTCAAATTGAAATCCATCAGGAAGAGCCTCCGCATCAGCAGTTGCTCCGCTTTGCTTGCTGATGGCTCCACTTGCTCCTCTGTCGTCAACAGGCTCATTGCTCCAAAACTCATGCCTCATCTTAGGGGCTGATACTCACACTCAACTTCCCATCAGCTCTGCAATCTCCCTTTCTTCCTCTTCGCTCATTTCAAATCCAATGTCATAAACACAATACATGTAGTCAAGCCCAATTGAAACAATCTTGCTTCCAACAGCAGCCACCCCAACAACATCCGCTTCATGCGAATATAAATGTTTGAATCCTGTGCCTGATCCACACTTGATTCCGCTCATGTCTGCAACAACACTCTTGCCCTCCGAAAAAAGATACCGGCTGTGCATCGACCTAATCCACTGCTGCCCTTTATATATCACCACATGCCGTTCTAGGCTGCTGTAATCCTGCCTCATGACTGTTCCGTCTGCAGATCCCGTGTATTCTCCACACATGCAGAAAATCGATGTTTCATGTGCACTCTTTCCAAGAATCATAATGCCGTCGCCGATTCGTGCAACAAACGGCACCCCCATTCCGCAATACACCGCTCCTTCAAAAACACTCATGCATAGTACCTTATGCTCTACTTTATATTCATGCACCACAGCCAGATCCAAATCCAATACATAAACAAAATTGCCAACCGAAGCATAAATCAGATCTTGATGCACCACCATGCACTTCACAATGTGCCTTCCAAAGTTAGCCTTCTTGCCATCCACTTCCACAACCCCAACATCTCCGTCCCAGTTTCCATAATACAACCGATCACCCGAGAATACAAGTGCAGATATAGGGCCTACAGATTGAAACACAGCAGTTGCAGAAGTGTATGGCGTCTTCAGTGCATACAAAACACCATGTGCATCTCCAATATAAACACACTCGCCAACAGGTACCACAACTAAAGGCTTGTTTGGAAGACGCACTCTTGCAGCTAGCATAACTAAAGGCCAAACTATACCAAGAGTTTAATCATGCTCAAGTACAAGCTCATACAAAGACAAAGAATATCATAGCAAGAAATTCACAATCTCACAATCATTCTGTATGGATGCTCATAACCAATACATCCAGTATCTGGAGCACATATACATGTGTATAGCATCACTACAGATTCATGTGCACATGTCACAGATACCCGTACGAAAAGTACTGATATGAATCGTAAAGACCTGTTCCCATGTTGTTAAAGCTCTTGCCTATCAAATACAGCACATGCTCGGCAATCCCACAATCATCCAGGCTCAGCTGGAATCGATCTTTAAAGTTGGCCAACTCCCTTGGATTGAAACACTCAGGGCTTGTGCCATCAAAAAGCATCTCCACCATTCTGAAGAGTCTATCGCTGTGCCGTCTCAATGCCAGATATCCCTGCAGAAACAGCTCTTTGAACTCATCCATCAGCCCCTCAAGAAGCTCAAGGTACTCCTTTGAAAACTTGAATGGCGCACCCTCCACACAGTAGAATCCTGGATGCCCACCCATTATGAATCCAAAGTCTACATGGACAATATGCCCTTCTCTATCAATCATGATGTTTCCATTGTGCCTGTCCTTTACCTGAAGGATATATGTTGCCAGCGAATATCCAACCAGAGAGCACAGGAAGTTCCTGACACAGTCTCTGTATCTTTCGCCACTCTGCCCGAAAGACTCCATGAAGTGACTTTTCAGAGAATAATTCTTGCCATCCAGCATCATCTTCTGTTTGATCTTATGGATTGACATTGCATCAACCACTGTCTCAATTACTCCA
Source organism: Ordospora pajunii (assembly GCF_021821965.1). Taxonomy (NCBI): domain Eukaryota; kingdom Fungi; phylum Microsporidia; family Ordosporidae; genus Ordospora; species Ordospora pajunii. Next base: position 11,821 of record NW_026848120.1, read on the forward strand.
CACCTGCTGTTCACAAGGTAGATTTGGTATCCATGAACCCATAAAGGAACATGCTCTTCACTCCAGATCGTTTTCATCTCAAGAAGAACCTGATATGCAAGCAGCTCTTGTTTAAGAGACTCGCCGGTCTTGACTATGACAGACTGTGCATTCCATCCTTTTGCATGATGAAACTGTGATGTTCGCTTCAGTTCGGCTGTTTTCAGCATCCAGCTGCTATGATACTTGTATACCGATGGATCGTGATGAGAGCTTTGGGAATCATCGACCATATTGCTACAGACAGCCTGAGCATCTTCTTCATGCCCCTGTGTGCCCTGTGAAAGATGCTCTGCAGAGTATGACCTCTTTTCCATCATGAATATTCCACGGCCTGCTAATGGCTTCGGAAGCTTTATGCCTACATTTGAATACTCTTGGTGTGTGCTGGCATCCGGGCGTCTGTATTGGTGCAGATCAGTACCACTATTGCTGTGCATATCATCTTGTTTTGCATGCTCTGCATCCATGCCATGGCTGCTTGAATGCAATGTCTTTTCATGTCTTTCAGTCATTAGAATTCTTTCAATCGATACCAGTATGTTTTCCCTGACTACGTTTATTTCACCAAGAGATGAAAGTCTGTCGACGGCATCAAGCTGCTGCTTGAGGAACTGGATATCCTTGCTGCTTTCTCTACCACCGCACGGCCGGACAATCTGTGCCGATGTTTCAAAAACAACAAGAAATGGCGAGCTTTCCGCAGAGTCAAGTAGAAACGACTCCTCGATCCTTGCAGTCAACACATGCCTTGTAGTATCCACTGGCAGAAAAACCCTTGCAGGAAGATTATGGTTCAATAGCCTGATCTCCATTTCTAGTCCGCGTTTCCGCAGGTATCTTGGAAGCTTCATCAGCCTGTCTGGAATCTCAGCCAGCGACTGTATAAACAATATGTTTGACTCCAATCTGTTCTTGCTGAATGCATGCCCAGAGCCTAAATCCCTTATTTGGTTGATGCTGCATGCATTCTTGACCTGGATGAAGGCATCTTCGTATTCATGAACTTTTTTAAATAGTCTTGGATCAACAAACCACGACACAGCCTTTGCAAAGAACAAGAACATGCCTTTGAGTGGAGGATATCCCTTTTGTGCTCTGGGCATGCATACTGTCCTGTTTAGCTTTTTTGTGTATCTGTACTGCAGCTCAAGAATAAATGTGTTCCTACATGCACGAACTCTATTGTTATCAAGCAGATCACATATCATGAAATAGCAGAACACTGATTTGGTGTTGTTCTGTTCAAGGGCACACCTGAGGTGGAAGTAGAGTGCACATGAAAACTCATTGCTTCTGGATGCCCACTGCCTCAGCAGCTTGCTCATTGGCCAGCTGATCTCATCACTGGATGCATTTAGGAAGACATGCATCAGCTGTGGAAGAAGATGCACCGGAGGCTTGCAGTACCTGATTCTATTGCATATGTAATGCTGAGCACCTACTGACGTTGCCTTGTGCATGTATGACAATGCAAGGCCAATATCAGTGCATGCGAATGGAAGTAGAGTGCTTTCGGATGCATCCTTCGAATTCATTAGCATATGCAGGGCAAGGATGCAGAGGTGTGTTTGTGGCCTTGGCTGCATGATGGGCAAATATCATTAATAGCTGAATTAGCTCAGTGGGAGAGCACCAGACTGAAGATCTGGGTGTCCTGGGTTCGATCCCCAGATTCAGCATCTGTTTTGCCATTACACATGCTAGCGCATCAACGCTGTATTTGTAAACACAGGCACACATGGCTTAGATGCACATGATATGATATGCCAATGCACACATACATAAAATAGCAGTTCTCAGACACTACAAACTTGCAATCCATGCTGCTTGAACATAGATGCTTCGTTTGAACAAAACATCCTTTTGCTTGCATCCCATGGATCACACTGCGTGCACTGCTGCCATACAATCCGACTTCTGCAGAACCATTTCTGAAATAACGGCATTGATTACAAGAAATAGTCAGCATTTGCTGCTCTGCGGAGTGGATCCAAAGATCATATCGACCGTTACTGAACTAATAGAGACACATGCAACTAGTGTTGGCAGAGACACTGTCCACATTCATTCTACATCGCATAAGGACCAGAACCCACAGGGAAAGGTTTTTTTCATTCGCATTTCACACTGCACAACCACATCTATACAATCGCTGGTGTATTACTATCTACACAAGTCAAGAACATCCGAATGCTGCCTGATACTCATCTCGGATTCATGCACAGCACTCGATGCATTTGAAAGACGCGTAAAATCAAGATTTAATCACAGAGTGTTTTTCCTTGGGTTTCTTTGCCTCGAATCATACACACGTCTGTACTTCAATGCAATGGGAAAACACGTTTCATCCACAGAAGAGCTCACAGATCATGAAAAGAATTCGGTAGCCAGGTTGCATCACACAGATCCAAGCATGGCTACTCTTGAGAAGACCATCCTCGCTCACAAATACAGCATCCCAGAGTACTCAATCGAAACACTCTACAATCTGCTCGACTCTGTTCACATCACACTTATTACAATAGCAACAAAAAAACGAATAAAATACACCAACTGTGTTTCTGAGTTCAAGGCATTTACTTCAGGTGCCAACGAGCTGAAGAAAACCAACCCGATCGAAATCGTCTTCTGCTTCTTGGACCTAATCAACTCAGGTATCATAGGCATCGATGGAGATCTACTGATTGATGTAAACTGCTTCAAAAGATACGTCATCAACAACAGACAGGTATATCTCAAAGCACTGCTACACAAAAACATCCCATAGCAATGCATTGCTGATCATTTGTCTTGTGCAAGAAATAAATCCAGCCTTCCTTGTGTTCCTTTTCCCTTCGTGGCAAGCAGTTTATCAACCGCTCGGTTTACCCTAACCAAATCAAATCCTCTTTGATTAACAAGAAACTCAGTTATTCCTTCCCTGTCTACTGCATCCCAATTAATGCTATACCTGCTTGCTTCTCCAGCACCTGCAAGATCTTCAAACATCCTCCTTGCCTCTTTGTATCCCCAATCCTTACAAACATCAAGTCTCTCGTTCTCAACGATCTTTTCAATGCTTCTGTGCTCTCGTATCAGCGCCAATGCTCTCTTTGGACCAACTCCTCTTATCCCTTCACAGTAGTCGCATCCCAGTAGTATGCACAGGTCGATAAACTCCTTCTTCTCAAGTGACAGCTCCTTCATCAGCAGCTCAAGATTGTACTCAGTAACCATGTGTCTCTTTGCATTCGATCCAAAAAAGTTTCTCAAAAGCACAGGCGCTCCAAACGTTAGTCCGTCCATGTCTTCTGTGGCAACCCCATACACAGCCTCTTTCTTGCATAGAAACGCACAATGTGCTTCTGCCTCACTAGGCGCATTCTCAAAAGGCATCCCCATCAGGCTCAGTAGCCTCTTGCATTCATCAACATGCACCGAACTCACCTTTGCCTTCCGCTTGGAGTGCATATCCATCTTTTCCTTGTCGCCTGCCTCCTCTGCCTCCTTATAATCCTTGTCTGCTGCAAGCCTTCGCTCACTCCTCTTCTCCAGCTCCCTCATCTTGAGTGCTGGAGGCACTCCATCAAACACATATACCGGAAGAATCCCAAGCTCCACCATCTTGACAGTCCTGTAAAACATCCCAACCAGGTGCGATGTAGCTGCATCCCCAACCCCTAGCATTGCTCCCTCAGAACGAACAGCTATCAAAAACTGATACAGCGACATCGATGCATCGACCGCAACACTCTTAGACGAGTAGTACGACAACGGCCTCTCTCTGATCCCTTTCGTACAGTTCTCCTTCAACAACTTCGACAACTGCCTTATCCCCATTCAAACAAACATTTTATTCAACAAATATAACAGAAAACTCATCGGCCATTATATTCCTACCATTCAAGCTCTCCTTGAGCAGAGCTAAACACAAAATCTATATTCCCTATGCTTATAAACCCTTGCTTGAACACACACTTCCATTTCCCCTTCGACATGCACACCTTGACATATAAGCATATCATATAGTTTCCAGTATTCCCACTCCTTCCTATAATCTCAGAGTCATCGCTAGGCATATCCTCCTCTCCATGCTCCTTGTCTCCAAGATCCGCGTCCCGTCCGTGCCTGCCTTCCGTCAGCACATCGTTCGATCTCTCAGAAAACTCCTTGTACTCCCGAAATCGCTGCCCATACATCTCCCTCCCACCGTTTCCTGTCCAGTCGTTTTGCGTGCATTCAATCAGCCTCTCTCTCCAATCATTCCGAAGATCATATATCGAAGCCTTGCTCATGCTATCTACCTCCTCATCCTGCTCAAGCCTGGAAACAACTTCGTTGATTATGTCCTCGTAGATCTTCAACATAGGCCGCTTTAAGGGTTACTTTTTTCATGCTTTATTCCTCTCCGTCCTTGCTCTTGCTGTCTGCTGCTCTGGCCTCCGCTCTGGCTCTCTTTATCGTGTGGCTTGCTCATCAAATCGATGCATGTTAAATATTCGGGTCCAACAAAAATACCCTGCTCCAGTCTCCCTCATCAGCATATTCATGAATGCAGCAAGGCCAAGAAGAATCTTCAAAGAACTCATAAGAATGCTACTTCTGGCTGCATGTGCATATGGCTCACTCGATCGTGCACTTCCAGAAGGATTCAGAAACATTGTATATGCAACCCCAGGCGCACGGTTCATCTATCTGACAAACATCTCTCTGTATCTTACTATAGCTTCAGTGGTGCTTGGGTATGCCATCAGAGCATTGAAGACAACATCTGCACACATATGTCTTCTTTACAAAGACATGCTTGCTGTGTCATTCTCAATAGAGGGTGTGGTCACATCCATGTTTTGGACACTCTGTGCAATCAATCCCATGCTTTTGCGAAGCAAAGCCTTGCTTTCAAAAGAGCGGTCCATCAGCCTGACAACGGACATCTGCCAGCATTTGCTTCCGTTTGTCCTGTTGCTTGTGGAGCAGACAGGCACGGTGCTCGTAAAGCGAAGAGGATGTATGTATGCTATATTTGCACTCGGAACCATCTATCTTGCAGGCATTTGGCTGTACTCAGCAGTCTATGGTGTGTGGGCATATCCAATATTCAGGAAAAGCAGCACTGTAGGCAGGATACTACTGGTGTCGATTGGATGCATGCTCGGTGGAATGTTCTACACGTGCCTTGTGAAAATCAACAGGTTCATGCACAAAATAAGTTTATTAAAATAATGCAATGCATCAGAAAAGTTGTTGCTATGCGATACACATCAGTATAGAAGGCCCGTTTTGAATCTATAGATTGAATTGAACTTGCCTGGGCTTTGAGCTGCATCCGTACCTGAAGCAAACAGACTGCACAACTTGATTGGTGCTGCTTTACGTTATATACCAAACCAATATGTTTGGCATGGTATCAAAACGGTACTTCCAAATGTTGACTGAAATACTCAAAGGCGTGCTTCTGCTTCTCTGTGTGTATGGCGCATCAGACTACTCGCAGACAAAGGAAAGCATCGATCTGTCGAATAGAATTGCCGGCGGAAACCACGTGTACCTTACATACATCAGCCTTTACATGACGATCATCACGCTGTTCCTCAGCTACCTAGTCAAGCACTTCGGATTCTCAAGCATCAATGGCATATATAGAGATGCACTTGCAATCACGCTGCCCATCGAAGCACTTGTAACATCAGTGTTCTGGACTCTCAACTCCATAGACCCCACACTACTAAAGGACAGAGACCTGTACCTGGCAGGCATCAGGACACCATTCATAAGCGAGCTTTCCATTCATCTTGTCCCAATGATCTTGCTTCTTGCAGACCAGTTTGGCGCTGAAATCAAACACAAGAACCATCATTACCACGCACTAATCATTATTCCACTTGCATATCTGTTTGTTATTCATTATGTTTACTGGGCAAACAACTACTGGATCTATCCGTTCTTAGGATGCATTCCAGCCGTCATGCGCATCGGATTGACTCTAGTATTAATTGTTTTGATCCTCATATACTACAATATCTTCCAGGCAATCTCAAAACTCCTCATCAAAGGTATTCCTGAACACTCAAAACACTCTCTGCCTCACACACAATACTCCGAAGACTCAAAGAATAAATAAACTCCTTTATTCTTCTATTCATCAAGATAGCTTCTAAGATCATTGTATGCTGCTTGGTCAAATGTCTTGCACTCATTCAGCACCTCATTAATCCTATCTGGATTCGCCTTCACCTCCTTGATATACTTGGCCTTCACATGCTTCCTATCCTTATTCGGAAACAGCGAGCTTATCAACGAAAACTCAATCCCGCATATCTCCAACGCCTTGTAGAACAGCTCTATCTCCTTCTTGCTCCATCTCAACGCTCCTTTCCTCTTGCTAAACGTTGAAGACGTCACTATCCTGTCATCCTCCATCACCTCCATATCAGCATTCCTGTGTGTGTTAACGTACATGCTTGCCTCGTTCACAACTATCTCTCCATTTCTAATCGTCAAGACCTCCTCAGGCCCCTGGTCATCCTTGCACTTGCTTGCTTTTGGCGCATTCTTCCTCTTTCTTCGATCCTTCCTGAAGTTCGAGTTGTCAAGAAAGTGTCTTAGCTTCTGCTCCATTTACAGGGCATATTTCCGTTGAAATTATCTTGCCTTTTCTTGCACCCTCTACTTTCACACATCCACTCAGGATCATCCATCATCCATCATCTACCATCCTGATTGCTTTCGAAATCATCATATACTCCAGATCATCCCCCAGCACCTTCTCAATCTCTTCGCTCAGCACCATCATCTCAATCTCCCTTCCTTCCTTCCTTCGTTTAAGTATTCCATACTCAACAAGCTTCGCCACTACGTCCTCAAATCTAAAATAGTCAATCGTTTCCATCTTTGCCCGCCTGTAAAACCCTTCCACCTCCTCATAGACCTCCAGAACCCTCTTTCCACCCATTCCTACGCTCATCAGTCTCAGCACAACCTTCGCATCAAACCTCATCTCTTGCAGGTATCTCGCATACATCGGCGTATACATCCTCTTCATTGCCTCATTCGCATCAACTACTCCTGCATCTCCTTCGTTATCCTCCTCAATCCTGCTCATCACGTCCTGAACCCTGCGTACATCCCCACTCACCGCACCTATCCTCTTCGAAACAAGCTCAATGCACTTCTTGTCCATCTCCCTGGCCCCAACTATCCTTGCAAGCTGCTCAGAGGTATATGGCGCAAAGTTCACTCTCAGCCTCCCCATCCTGCTGCACACCTTTGGCTCAAACATCCTCTCAGGAAGATCCATGGTGTTGGATATCAAAAACATCGCAAGCTTCCCTCGCTCAGCACAGGACATCTCAAACAAATTGTACAGTATCCTTTGGCTGCGCCCTACAAGCACATCAACCTCATCGATCACCGCCACGTGCCACTCCTCACACACTTCCAAATGCTTTCTCAAGTCCGATGCAAGCACAACTTTCTCGTGCCGAGTGCATGCCATTTCCTTTGCAATCATCCTGAATACATCACTCTTGTTCCTAAATCCCATCACATTAACAAAAGCATGCTCAACCTTCCGATTATCAAGCAGCCTAGATAATGTGTAAGTCTTCCCTGAGCCAGGAACTCCACTGACATAAACCGCTCCTCCTCTTCCAGCACTCAGAAACATGTCCAAGTATTTTTCAAGCTTCAGATACTCCTCCGCTCTGCACTCAACCACCATCCAGGAGTTGTACACGGCCAATTTATTCTCTTCAGCCACACATCTCTTTCCATGTCATCTGTATTTGTACACCTCACATATTTCTCTCCAGCTGTACAGCTCAAACCTCTTATTCATCGTTCCATTGCATTCTTCAAAAAAATCATCAAGATCCAGCCTTCCGCTCTTCTTGTATCTGCATATTGCATCATAGAGCTTTTCAAATACCCCATGCCCATTCATCCTTTCCCTAACACTTTCAAACACCTTTACAAACTCTCCAAGCCTGCGGAAATACACAAGACCATTCATCCATCCACACAGTAGCTCAATCCTCATCTCCTTACTAACACATGTTAGCCGCATAACATCCAGAAGCCCATCGAAACTCCTCCTGTCCATGCATCTCTGTATACAGCACTTCAGCAGAGATAGGTAAAGCTTCTCACAATCAACATCCAACATACTATGGAGCACTTCATCCTTCTCAGCAGTCTCTACTCCAATCAAAACTTCACATATCTTTTCATAATACACATCCTGATCAAGATGCTTTCCAACTCCTGCCTTTTTACAGTTACCAACTCTATCCATCACATTTGCAATCACATTCTGATGCATGTATGGCCCAACCACATCAAGATACGCACACATCTTGCCATCAGGTATTTGCATTATTTCCTTCTCGATGTCTTCCACTATACCCTCGCCCATGTACTGTATTCTGTGTACAAGTACCTGCATTCTATACTCTGCACAATCATCGCCAACAAAAAATCGCTTAAACCTTGGAAAAGCCTTCATAAATGACAGCTTCAGCAGGTAGTTTCTGAAAACAATCCTTCGCCTGCACAGCATCCTATACACCATCCTTTCTATCTCATCACACTCATCAACTGCCATCTTGGCAAGTAGCTTCCTCACATCTGCCGATCTGTAAAGCCTTCTTCTATATACATGCAAAATCATCTCCAGTGTCTCTGCACACACATACTCATGCATGTTCAGCCCATCACTGGTCGATAGTTTGCTCAACATACTGCAAACACCTACTTGACTGTCAATTAGGTTCCTCCTTATGCAATCCATATCTGTTTCTGTGCATTTTTTACAACTATTGCACAGGCATGCTCCTGCACTCCATTCTGCAATCTGCTTGGTCTTCTTGGTGCCCAATGTGTTTTTTCGTATTTGTTCATTTCTCATCGGCAGCGGGATGTTTTTTCAGTGCTTAATCACACGTGCATTTGTTTGCAGCGCCCTTGCATAGGTTTACACAACGAGGCAGTAGCAGCTCCAGCATAAAAACAAAAATGGGCAGGGGTAGCAATGACTTCCAGGCAGTACGAAGAGATGCTGCAGAGAGCGAATCTGAGCGACATGGCCGAAAGATACGACGACATGGCGAGCGAAATGAGGCTTGCTGTGGCGTTGGCACACGAGAACAAGCATGTGCTGAATGTAAACGCAAGGAACCTGTTTTCTGTGGCATACAAAAACTTGGTAAGCTCAAGACGATCGAGCTGGAGGATTCTGTGCTCTGAAAAGCAAAAGGTAGAAGGCAAAGGGTCAGAGGCTGTGAATGTAATTGAGGAGAAAATACGAATGGTTGAAAATGAACTGTTGAGGTTCTGCGACGAGGTTTTAGACACAATCTCTACATACATCCTGAGCCTTGACGATGCAAAGAGAAATACTGAGTACTGTATATTTTTCATGAAGATGAGGGGAGATTACTACAGATACAAGGCAGAAGTCTTAGGCGGGTCTGAGCACAAGGATGTGTCCAAGTGTGCAGCAGAGTCATATGAAGAGGCAACAAAGAAGGCAAAGCCTCTGCCGCCCACAAACCCCATAAAGCTGGGGCTTGCACTCAACTACTCTGTGTTTCACTATGAAATCCTGAACGATTCTGAAAAAGCATGCCTGATTGCAAAGGGCGCTTTTGATGACGCAATCAAAGAGCTGGATGCATTGTCTGAAGAGCATTATCGGGACTCCACATTGATAATGCAGCTTCTGAGAGACAATTTGACGCTCTGGGCATCACGCGAGGAGTCTGGAGCAATGGGAGACGAGGGTGCAAAAGGAGAACCTGACGAATAATAAATAAGTTAATGTTCCAATTGTGCTTATTTGTATCTGTACATTCTGTTTTAATGTGCTGTTCAAGGTGCCCAATTGAAAACGTAGCACCTGTTGTTCCTTAGGGCATACAGAGCACCCTTTTGAGGTATATATCTTGAGGAAAGTCATAAGGGATGCAAGCAAGCAAGGTTGGAGATGGGCATCCGATCGAAGAGTCAGAGTCATGTGCAGACTCAAAACACATGTCTGCCCCGGATATTGAGCGAATAAAGCCGCCGTTCCTGCCATGGATTCCTGCATATCTGGCTGGAACAGTTTGCACAGGATTGCTTACGTATGTGTTTCATACGCATATAGCATCTAAAATACCTCTTGATAGCTATCCAGACCTCTCTGCGGTGATTTCGAGGTTTATCTTTTGTGCTCTGTTTGGAAGCATGGTGTTTTATCTTATTAGGCTTGTGCTGGCGTGTCTTGCAATGGCAATGAAGAGGTCCGATCCAAAACGAGAATTCATGCAAATAACACTCATAAAACACGGAATGTTCATGAGCTTTGTGGCAACCCTGTTTGTGCTTTCGTTTGTTGTAGATGCATACAACAAGAGGATAAACGCAACTACACTTCTAAATGTATCCAGCGATGCTGTACCTTTGCTCAAGGAAATCGTAGGCATAAGCGTAGAAGACAACGAGCTGAAACAGACGCTCATATCTGAAGAGAAAGCAAATGGCGATCAGAAATCTCCAAAGACACTGACAATGTTTATTACTGATGACTTGGCAAAAATTTTACTTGCAAGCTCGGCATTCCTTGCCGTTCTTCTTGCTAAGGAAATCCTGATGAATGGCCTGAAGTACAAGATGCTGTTCAAAAACTACGAGATCAGGATCAGTAAGAATGATGAGGACATAAAAATCTTGGAGCAGCTGAATAGAGCAACAGGCAAGCAGATGATTAAAGATGCTGAAGAGTGGGCAGATGAGATCTTCAAGCTGATTTATCCAGAAAGCAACGCGGTGGATCTGCAGACACTCGAGTACTTCTTTGGCACCGACGATGCAAAGACAATATTTAACAGGTTCAGCATCTATCCACATGGAAAACTGACAAGGGAGAGCTTTTCCCTGGTGTACCAAGGAATCATCAACGAGGAGAAGAGAATAAGCCGGGGAATAATACAGAAGGCTTCGATAATTAAGAAGCTGAATCTTGTGCTATCTGCAATACTCATACCTGTTGGCATGCTGGCTGCGATGACAATCCTGGAAAATACAAATTCATTGGCCAGATCGCTTCCTGTGCAGTTCAGCACCGTTATTTCGCTCAACTTTATCTTTGCACCTATAATTGCTGATATGTTCAAGTCGCTTGTCTTTGTGTTTCTTGTTGAGGTATTTGATATTGGAGACAAGGTGTTCATAGAGGGTGTCTTGCATGAGGTGCACGACATGGGCTTGCTGTACACTTCGTTTGTTGTGGACAAGAAGATCACTGTGATTCCAAACTCAAAGTTCATGGACAAGACCATTGTGAATCTCAGAGAGGCCAAGACGTCCCAGAAGACGTTTGAGTTTACATTCATGAACTCACCCGATCTCAAGGAAAAGATAATCAAGCTGAAGGATGAAATCAAGAAGGAGGTTGAGTCGGATTCAAATGCATACACGGGCAAGTTTAATATCTGTGAATATGCTCTCAAGAAAAGCCTGACTATTGGAATGAAGATAAATGTTGTCTTCAGGGTCCAGAACCAGAACATCAAGGCATTAAGGGCAAGGGAAGATGCATTCGTAATAGCACTTTATGGAATAGTTGGAAGCATTGGGCTTCTACTTGAGTAGCTCATGGTAGATAGAGCATAATAGTATAGCGCTCAAATCATCAATAAACACATAGATTCAATTCATGTTGGCTGGTTAAATGTGTTACTGTAGTATTATCTCTTCATGCACTTGTATTAGCATTTGCCATCATTCACGGCTTACTTACATTTATCGCTGTGCTTGTCCATGCATCGATGCGTGCCGACCAAGCAGCTAAAGCCTATCCGAAAACGGAAGTCCAATATCTACTTTACTGTGTATCGCATCACTAAGCCCTCCATGATTGGCATTGTCTTCTTTTTGGCACTCTCCATGCACACATTGCTCATCAGGTACAATATGTAGATGGACTCTGCCCTTCTTTACCAAGTCATCCAGCATATTGTTCAGTTTGTCTTGATTATACTCAATCTCCTTTGGTATTATGCACGATCCGTCTTTATTGTATCCATCAATGCACCTGCGATTGCCGTCCTTTCCTTTGGCATGGTTATCTCTTACTCCACTGCCTGCTTGTGTGCTTGCTATCCTGTCTGTGCTTAGCATTACTGTCGGTCTAATCAGCTTATTGCCTTTATTTCCATTAGTATTCGCATTATTCGTGCTGGTTTGCTTTTTGTCTGCATCCCTCCATCCTTCGTCGTCGTTTAGATCTCGTTCATATGCTCTTTGCTCCGGCAGGCTTAGGCTTGCTCTTTTGCTTGGAGACATCGTTGTGGCTTCATCCCAATGCTGAGGCAAGTATACCGTTGTAGTTGATGTAGGCTCCGACTTTGTTGTTGTAACTGTTAGTGTGTGCTCAAATGGCAAGTCCGTATTCCATGGGCTTTTCTGCATCGCCGGCTCTTCATCAGGCAAGCTTTTGCGATCAATCATAGGCACTTGTGGCAGATGCTCCCTGCCATCTCCAATGCCCTTGCTGTGCTGATGCTGCACATCGGTTGGATTATACAGTGAGCTTTGCTTTCTATCTGTCAGGCTATCGCCTTCATCTGCTTGCTTGATGAGCTGAATCAGCGATTGTATTGCTGGAGCCATTGTTGAGCCTTCCGGATTCTTGAACAGAAGCGTAACAACAGATCCCGTCGATGTGTGCAACCGAATTGTTTTTGGTCTGCCTTTATCTGCATCTGCATTTTGGTTGTTGGCATCTCTGTTATGCCTATTGCCTAGCTTGTGCTTTTCACTGTCTTTTGGCATTCCCTCTATCTTAGATTGCTCTTCATCATTGCTTTCAGGAATCAGGTAGTCTCCAAAGCTCAACTGCTTACGCTTTGCCTGCTTTATTCTATCTCTTGCCGCTTTTGTGCTTGCTGCTGCACCAGGTGCCTGCCTATTGTAGTGCGATGCATTCCATCCAATCAGTCTTGCATTGTCATTCCATTCTCCACCCTGTGTGCTTCTGTGCAATGGCCCTTCCCCAACTTTATCTTGCATTCTTTCTTGCTCTGCATGCATATCTTTTATCGAAATATACTCAGTGCCAAATTCTTGGTCGTCCTTACAATCTATGGGCTTGATAACCATCAGGTATCCTTCATCACCAGCCTGGGTGCTTTCCACTCGCTTGCCATCACTTGCTTGTCTATATCTTGCGCTGTCTATGCCGTCATCATCACCGATGCGATTGCTTCGGCCCTCTTCATCAGGCCGATTGGTATATGCAGCCTCACTTCTGATTCGCATCTTTGCAATCTCAGCATTGCTGACATCCTTGCCAAACACATGCACCCAGTATCTGTTGCCATCCTTGCCAACACACGTGGCAATTCCTGAGTATGCATAATCTCCAAGAATGTTGTTTCTGTGCTCTTCAGAATCCATCCACAGCTTTGCTACCTCTGTATAGTCATCGTCCTCTTGCTTTGCAATGTTTTCTCCAACATTCAGCCCAACAAACTTAAACCTCTTCAGCCTGCCTGCAAGCGTCTTTCCATCCCCATCAGGCCCTTCATGCGTCAAAACCCCTCTTGTGCACATGTGTGTCGCCTGCATCTTCGCTGCATCGTGCAAAGAAGACAGCTCGTGTAACTCCTCCATCTTATGCCTCGCCCGAAACTTGTTGACATATCCAAGCATGTCCTTCTCAAGCACAGCAGCTACACTTCCAAAAAAAATCCATCTTACTATCATCCTCCGGAATCGCAAACCTTCTCCGTTTATAACAAAACCAAAACATCTCAAAACAGACCCAAAACAAACATTCGCATCAAATGTACCCGATTGTGAACCTTTATGCCAGCAGGCCAAAGGGAGCAAATCGGCACTTTGGAACCCGTGGTATTACCCACAAGATACAGGGGCATCCTCATCACATTCTTTTGTCTCTGCAATACACAATAATACAATATTTATTCAAGCCCTGTTCTTCATTCCAGTGTATATCCATTCATACACACTCCTAAAGAACTTCCTGTCGCTACTCAACGGCGTTATGGTCAAATAGTACTCGTTAAGCAAAACATTAAAATACATCGAAACCTTGAAATAGCATTCCAGGCCGTCTTGCCTTACAGAGCAGAGATAGCTTTTCTCAGTAGCCTCATATGCAATTCCATTTATGTTGAATATATCAAGCAGGATCTTCTTGACAGCATTCTGGCTGCCTATATGCTTGACTCTTATTCCCTTGAAAAACCCCTTGAGATATGTCTGCCTGATCCTTGGATATCCTGCTTCCTTGCACTTACTGCCATGGCTGCTGCACAAAGACTCTTGGTTTGGTGCCAGAAAATGTGCAGTCTTTCCACGCTCACAATACACTTCGCCCTCACTATAAAGCGTAAATCTCACGAACTCGTGTATGTCTTCAAGTTGGCCGTCGCTTTTCCATTCGCCTTCATCGTCGTCCAGATTCTCTTCTGTACCTCGAAGGCTTTCGCAGGCAAGATAGTACAGTGAAATCACCGGCCTTCGCGACCAATATGCCTGCTCCAGTGTTCTTACATCCTCCTGGCATATCCTGTGAAATCTTCGCACTTCTCTCTCCATGTTTGGAAACTGGAAGCGCACTGCCCTCGATACCCTCCTGATGCACAGCTCGTTGATCTTCATCACCGGGCATCTTATTGGCACATAGCTGTTTATCTTGCCCTTCTTTCCACCGTTCACCCACTTGCTTGCAATTATCTGCTCAAGGCCCAGCCTAGACGACGGCTGAGCAAGAATCATGCCCCGGATTAGCTCAGCGGCATCCCTCGATATCGTCTTGCAGAACGAAAAATCCGCCTGCTTGATCTTCTCCTGCAGCCCTTGCACATTCTCGTCGTCAAATGGCACACACCCACACAAAAGAACATACAAGACCACGCCCAAGCTCCACACATCAATCTCAGGTCCGCAGTATCTCTGCCCAAACAGAAGCTCCGGTGCTGCAAAGTACAGGCTTCCACAGAATGTATTCAACAGCATCTTGTTGTCGTAGAAGTTCGAAAGCCCAAAGTCAATCAGCTTGACATTGTCGTCCTCGTCAATCAGCACGTTCTCTATCTTCAGGTCTCTGTGCACAATCGAGTTTCTGTGGATGTATTCAATGGCAGAAAGCAGCTGCCGGAAGTACTTCTGTGCGTCCTGCTCGCTCAACGGGCCTTCATTGAGTACAATGTCGTACAGCTGACGGCCATTCACATACTCAAATATCAAAAAATAGTGTGTTGGACTGTACAGAAAGTTCTTCAGCTTGACAATATGCGGATGGCTTAGGACAGACGAAATGACCACCTCGCGGAATATCCTCTGGTCACATCTTATTTCTGCCTCGCTCTCGTTTCCATCAGCAATCCTTCTTGGCACAATTTTTATTGCAACCTTCTCGCCGTTGCGGATGTCGCATCCTAGCACAACCTTGCTGCTGCTTCCTGTCCCAAGCTGCTTAACAAATCTGTAGTTTCCTATCCATCTGTTTTCGATGTAGTCGAAGTCTCCTATCATCCCCTTCATGTCCTGTCCGACAGATGGGCTGCTTGGCACCCGTGCATCAATAAAGCTGCTTATTTTGTCATCTGCTCTAATTTCATCCAAGCTGACATAGCTCCACTGCGACTCTTCCTCGCCATCCATAGCTGCTGCATGCATGCACTATTTATGAGCAAACAGAGTGCGATTGGATCTTTGCATCTGGCCGTCGAATACAAGCCCACGCCTTATTCCATTTGTGCATCCTTTTCCAATACATCCAATCATGCAGTAGATGCTCACTAGCAAATCCCGACTGCAATCAACTGTACACTTTAATCAAATGGTTTATTAATTCAAACGTTGCTCAACTAGCCAGTCCATGCTTACTCTGCAGACATCGTATTTAGTACATGATTACTAGCCGGTACATGCATGCACACCACATTCTTTGTGCCATGCTCCATGAATCAGTCGCTTCTCTGCATATCATCCATTGCAACTGGTTGCTCAGAATCCTTCACTTCTTTATCCTTCGCCCCTATTGCCATGCATTCATCTGCAGTTATGCATTTCATCTCATTTCTTGTTGCCTTATCAGCAAGAAACTTGTCAAACGACGATTCCATGCTTGACTTCTCGGCTGCACATTTGGTTTGCTCGCTTTCCACACCGCCCATCTGTGAATCAACAAACGGTGTTCGTAAATTGCTTATCTCCGCCTGGAACAAGTCCTCCCCAATACCTGCATCAGGCACTTCTATCTGAGGCTCAATAAGAAAGTTGTATTCAAACCAATTGTCACCAGCTCCGCTCATGTATGACTCCCCAGATGACTCCTCTTCGAATCGCTCTTTTGCATTCCATGCACTTCTTGCTGCATTACGTATCTTGCTGCTTTCAATAACGCAGTTTTTGTATTTTTGCATCACTATGTCTTTTGCACATTTGCACCTTGCATAGTCCGTGTGTATCTTCTTGAACAGCTGTTGGTGTGTGGGATGTGTTCCACCAATCGGCTGCTGCACTTGGAAACTCGTCCTGGTTGAGCGCCCTCCGTTGCATTTCGAAAACTCATCAAGACATTTCTTGAATGCTTCAACCATTCTCGGCTTGCTTTGCACATGCTTAGACTCCTGTGCCACGCTGTTTTTTTTTACGGCAAACACCGGTGCCGGCTCGTCATCAACAACAACTGGCCTCATCACATTTTCATATACCACTCCATCGTTTCGATTACTCTTATTACATATATCATACATGCAGTTGTCTGGCTCATTTATTCTTTTCATGCTTTGCTTTAACAGCTCGCGCCTTATTCTCTCTATCGCTTCATTGGCTTGGCCATTGTGATTGCTGGAAGCCATGTCAACTGCAGAAGCTGTACATAACTCTGCAACCGAATCTTCCTGCATGCTCTCTTCAATGAACTTTCGCACAATACTTCCTTTTTTTCGCCGCCTTTCAAGCCTCTTGACTACCTCCATCATCTTGTGCTCCCGATACCCAATCTCCCAGTCATGCGTAAAAACAACCTTCTTCGACTGCCTTAGAACGTCCTTCAGCATCACCTCTCGTGCCTCAGCCACATAACCTGCTAACTTCTTCGTCTTTTCATGCTCATGGACGATCTTTGCACTACTGGCTGGTGTCGTGATCTGCACACATCGTTTCTTATCGTGGAAGTACTTCACATCTTTCTCAAACTCATGAAGAATGCATGATGTCTTCCCAGTGTAGCCCACTGACTGAATCTCATACGCAATCAGCTTCATGTCATGCGTCAGCTTGTCTATCTGCTGTCGCCTCAGTTGCTTTTCTGCAGGATTGCACTGTGCATCTTGCTCCATGCTTCCCTCCATACTGCATTCGTCTTCTGTTTATTTATTTTGTCTCTGCAGATGCAAAAGCACTGCTGAACGATCAAATGACAATCGTGGTCCACTATCACAAGCGGTACAACCAAAAAATAGCATGCATCATGGGCATTGCATAGACATTGTACAAAACAGCAGCACAAGCAAATCATGCAGTCGCGAAATGATCCCTCACCAGCACAATGCAGTTGAGTTTCTTGAAGAAATTGGTTACGTTTCGACAGGATCCGTATGAAGAGTTTGTTGATGCATTTAAAAACAGTACTGTCAGCAATGCAATAGAGATTGCAAAGAAAATGGAGCATACAGAGCCATTGCTTTTGGTTGCATGCCGTCTGCTTGATATGCTGAGCAATCCAGAGGACCTTTTGAAGAGGAATCTGTTCATGATATCCATCAAGCGGACAGGAATCAAGACATGCACCATATGGATGCTATACAAGAAAGGCATCCTAATAAAAGAGCTGTACAGATACCTCAATACGAAAAGCACAAGGGATTACATATACTACCTTAGCCTGAAGGAGGTGCTTTTGCATGGGCATTACATGCTGATGGAAAAGGGAAGTGTGCATGAGTGCATAGAGTATTTGCTAGACAATCTTGATGACTGGGAGTTGTACAAGTATGCACTGGATAACAAAATAAGGCTCAACAGCAGGAGCAGCACGAATCATGAGTACTACCTTTTGCACATACTTGGAGAGAAGGATAGAGCAAGCAGGATGCTTGAGTCACGAACATGCATTGAGGAGATATCAACGATTGCACGACTTGGAGGCCTAGAGTCGCATCCAGATCCAGTTATTGACTGCATTATTGAGCTGGAGAATGCTGGGTTTAGCTATGGACTGCTGAGGAGGGCATATGATGTATATGCGAATCAAAAATCATTTTTGAGTGTGAAGATGGTAGTTGCATGCCTGGTAGCATCGAAGA
This sequence comes from Ordospora pajunii, assembly GCF_021821965.1. Lineage (NCBI taxonomy): Eukaryota > Fungi > Microsporidia > Ordosporidae > Ordospora > Ordospora pajunii. Next base: position 30,165 of record NW_026848120.1, read on the forward strand.
AGGCTGAACTGCTTGTTCTTGCGCTTTACATATCCTTCAAGCACAGGAACGAGTTTGAGCAAAATCATGAGATGCATGTGATCTATATGTTTCTGTGCAGATACTTTTGCTTCTACACATGTGTTGTTGATACGATGAGGCTGCTGAATATCAAGAACATTCAGATTGTCAGTATGTCGTTTGTATGGTCTGATATATTGTTTACAAAGCGGATCGGAGTTCACAGTGCCGCTAACCGTGTAACAGCGGAGATGAGCAAGAGAATATGTGAGGTGAATGAAATGATTGAATGCTGTGTGGACGAACTTCGTAAAGGAATAAGATATCTGATTGTATCTGGAAACCTTCCACATGCAATTGATGCGGCAGAGCATCGAAGATCTCTTATAGGCTGTGCAGTAGTGCGTGAGATGAGTGAGCGCAAGATTGTTGCATCTGAAGCAAGCAATGCATTCTGCAGTATGCTTGGGAAGTCTGCAAGATATTTGTTTGAAAAGATGACGAAGGAAAGGATTCCGACGAGTGAGAGCATGTTTTTAACTGACAAGGATGTGCAGAGTCCTGACAGCATGGATGGCTTGCTTGAAAACGAGCTGTGCAGCATTGACGATGAGGTGTTCTGTGTGTTTTTCAAGTCTTGCATGGCACAGAGTCTTGCAGACCGTATGCTAGAGAAATAAAGCGATGTGGGAGTATGAGCTGTTTTGAAGAGTGGAGGTGGCTGCTGTGTGAGGTGGTTATTGCGAAATTATTTTGGTTTCCTTGGAATGCTTGAGTGTATTAGAACAGAGATGAAAATTTTGCCCTGAAAATGGAGCAAGCGATGAGAGAGGCGCCTCGATCGTCATTGAAGAAGCAGGAGTATATGAGTAGGATGGACGAGATCAAGAAGAGACAGGAGAAAGAGATGGAGGAGAGGAAGACGGCAAACATGAAGTATGCGGAAGAGATGTCTGGGAAGCTGCTGAGCAGGTACTACCAGCAGGAGGCGGATGTCTTGGACAAGAAGGTGGAGATGATGAATGGGTTTTATGTGCCGAAAGAGCCTGAGTTTTTTGTGGCGGTGCTAATAAGGTCTAAGTGCAAGATTGCGCCGAAGCAACGCAAGGTGCTAGAGATACTCCGACTGACTAGGCTGAACACATGCATCATAGTAAGGAACAATGAGTCTAACAAGAAGAATCTTAGCATTGTGAAGGACTATGTTGCGTATGGAACAATTGGGATGGAGCTGCTCAGGAAGCTGGTGTATACCAGAGGGTCTGGAAGGAATGGAAGGCAGCATATTAAGCTGACGAATGAGGCAATTGAGGACATGTTTGATGGAAGGATAAGATGCATTGAGGAGATAATCCATTGCATATACAACGGGGATGAGACATTTAAGGAGGTGAACAGTTTTTTGCATCCGTTCCACCTGAGACCGCCTGTTGGAGGATTTAGGCAAAAGAAGACGAGGAACTTTAATGAGGGGGGATGCCTTGGGAATCATCATGATCTGCTGCACAAGCTTCTTGAGAGGATGATCTAATAAAACCGATTGGCTTAAGCTGTTTTGAGATATTTGAATGCCGCAGAGTGTTTTTGAGGAAGAGGGCGGCAGGAGATGAATTGATGATATATTATTGATGAAAATAATTAACTGCCGAATTGGGGATGGGTATGAATGAGCTGAGCAGGCTGAAGAAGCTGTATCAGATAGAGGAAAGCAGGTTTGCAGAAAGGTTGAAAAGGCACGAGGACTTTGGGCACATGATGGACTCGTATCAGTTTTGCCTTGAGGGGATACTGCTGAAGAGAGAAGAGATGTTCTACAAGTACGATGTGTGTGGCACACGAATTATGGACTATGGCATGGAGAGTGTGCTGGGATTTGACCACGAGTTCATAAACAAGAATGTTGGCGAAGTCAACTGGGGAGGAGGGAATAAAGAGAAGCCGTGCAATCAAAGTGATAGTTGCGAAGGCCAAGGCAAGGAGGAGCAGATCGATGGCTACCAAAAGATTACAATAAATGAAGAACAAGAAGACGGAAGAGCCAAAATAATTGTAGAAGGAAGCGAGCACAAGCCAAAAGTGACTAAAGATAAACGAACAAAGGGAGTTAGAATATATGCATGCGACATCGATGGATGCAACAAGAAGTACACATCATCGTTTGGATTGAAGTATCATATGAAGGAAGGCCATTCCGAGGAGAAGATGAACATAATCAAACCGTTTAGCTGTCCATTCAGCGGATGCGATAAGAAGTACAAGAACAACAATGGTCTTAAGTATCATATAAAGCACTATCATGATGTTTCATGATGAACTGAATATGAGCAAATATCCATTTGAATAAAGAAGTTATGTTTAGGATGTTGGTGGCAAATAAGATCGAATCAAGCGGTAGTCTACTGGTATATAGCAATGATTTACGGATGCTTGCTATGCCCATGTGGCTGTATGGTTGCATAAACATGCAAAATCCATTGATCATCCCACAAGTAGCTAAGCATGCGCCCAATTCACTTATATGTAATGTGTGAGCTACATACCAATCTGCATACTCTACTATGTATAATTAGCACGCAGCATCTATATGCTGTCGTATGGCAAGTGTTATGATTGAAAACCTTTTAATCAAAAACAACCACTATTCTTGGAAACTCGTCATCATCATCCGTAACCACATCTAATATCACCATCATCTGCCCTGGCTCTCTCTTGACAAGTTCTCCAATCGTTTTCTCGAGATTGTCTGCATACTTCGAGTCAAAGTCCCAGTACACAAGCACATTTCCTGCAGTAACCATAGAGATCTTCTTCTTGAACTGGATCTCAAACGCTTCCAGAATCGTCCCCAGCTTTGCATCTTTGTACTCCAGCCTGCTCCATAGCGTGTATGTGTACTTTTTATTCTCAATCTTATATGATTGCTTCTGCGGCTCCATTGGGTCTGTGCTTGCAAAAAATGGCAGTGCAAGGTTCAAAAACGAGTTCTTGAACTTCGTGTGCTCAACTCCAAATGCCTGTTTCATCATCTCAAGAATCGCAAGGCCAGATACTACCGCTGTCGTTGTAGCTATCGCAGGAATAATCCTTCCTGCAATTCCCTTCACTGTAAGCCTGTCTACTTGCCTTATCTTGTAGTTTGCTGCTCTCAGGTTGGCTGCTGCATATACAAAGTCCACATGGAAGTTCGTGTCATCATCCTTCTCAAAAGCCGCTGGCACAATGCTTTCTGCATCCGTCTGTGTTCTGGCTCCTGCATTTTCTGTTACTGCCGTGCTTCCAGGCATATCCTCAACCAAGATCTCGTCCTTCACAAGACTAACAACCATCTCTTTAGACACTCTCTTTCCAATCCCAAAGTTAAATGCAAAGATATTTGCTGCACTCTGCACAAACAGAACATGAAGGTCGTTTCCCACATCAAAGCTAATCGTCACCGGTGGCCTCTTCGGTGGCATCCAGAACGGTTGCCCCTCCTTCGTCTTCGAGTCAGGTGGAAACGCTGTAACTAAGTTCTTGATCGATGTGTGAAACAGCTTCACAAACAGCATAATCCCATTCCTTATGCAATCCTTCTCATCACACGGCATCTTCTCAACCAGATCATCAATCGTCTCATTGTTCGTGTCCCTTGTTCTGTCTTCAGAGCCAGAAGACTCACTCTCCTCATCTCTGTCCTTGCTCCTGCTCAGGTACTCCTTTATCTGATTCACCTGATCATGGAACTTAAACTCAAACTCACTCCTTGCCCACTCAATCGTATGCTCAATAGAATAAGGAAAGTTCTTGATCGTGCAGAGCGGAATCGACTTCTCTGGCGGATCCTGGCTCGACCCGTAACTCTCCGTGTGGAACGGAACAATCACCTGCACATTCCCCTTCGTCCCTGACGTTCCTGCATCAACAAGAAACTTCCTGTTCACCACACACCTCTCATCAACATACAGCCTTGCATCAACATTATCAAGAGCAGTCGCCACCACATCTACAGACTGAAACACCCGATCGCTAAACACCGACTCTGTCTCCCTTCCAACCTTAAGGTTATAGTAGACAAGATTCGGCTTCAGAGCGCTTCCTCCACATATCCCGTTCGTCAGATCAAGCGCCCTCTTTCCCTCATCTCCATCAACCTTCAGAAAGTCCTCGTTCAGAGTGGTCACTTCCCTCACAGCCACCTCCGCCTTCATCTTCGACACATCGCACGATCTAAACAGAAACTGCCTGTTCAGATTCGATTGCTCAATAGCATCCATATCAGTCACGCTAATCCTCCCATCCCTTCCTATACCACACATAACCATGTTCTTCAGGTGCTCACATCCAATCGCTCCTGCCCCAACCATAAAAACATTCAGCTTAAACAGCTTCTCAACACTCTTTCTCCCAAGACACCGAATCATAGGCGCATACCTGCCTTCTTCTGCATCCATGCATCGATTATCACACTGCATGTCCTTCGAATGCTCGCATTCTTCATCGCTCTTTGGCTCATCAGAAATCACATCAATCGCATCAAAGTAGAAGAACTGCTGTAGCGGTGTAAACTTACTCCCAATCGCCTTCAGCACCTCCTGTGCCACAAATCCCCCAACCACAGAACACATCGGCATCAGCATCCCTCCACATTGCCTTCCAAACTGCCTAATCAGCCCTTCAAACTCAAAATGGCTTCGGTACTTCCTTACAAACACCGAAAGAAACTCTTCTCCACTCGGCATTTGCTTGTGATGCTCAACATACTCCCCTAGCACAACAAAGCATTTGTGAATAACAAGGTTCCGCTCCCCAACCTCGTAATTGAATCCAAGAATGCTAGGATTCTCGACTGCCACACTCAGAGGTTTGAACGACATCATCGTAGGCTTCTTCTGCTGCTCAAAGTCCCCTCCATACACCGCCTTGAACCTCTCCTCCTTAAACTCACTTTCCTCATCAAACAGCCTTACTCCATCAACAGCCTGCAACCTCACCTGAATAGGCGACATAACCTTCACACGGAAATACTTCCCTTCATACTCCTCACACTGCGTTATCTTGATTATGTCCATGTCTTCAAGATTGTGCCTTTGCTCATCAACAACCGTCATCACTCCGTCACAGCTTATGTCATTGATCATCCCACTGACCGGAATCTCCCCCGTCCTATCAATACAGATAAACTCCGCCCCAAAGTCGCAAAAAACCTGCGAAAACAACCCTTGCACCTGGCATCCAATAAACATGGATCCGCTCTGCCTTGCCCTCTCATTCATTCTCGTCTGCTCTGCATATCCCTCATTGCACACAACAACCACATCATATCCTTCAAAGCTACTTGGCTCCTTGACCACCTCAACGCTTACATACTCATTCATTGCCTTAAACCTCTCCAGAACACTCACATCCTTAGGCTTGCCAATGTCACTCCTCCTGAAGTAGAATCCCGTGCACAGGTCATCCTCCATGACTGCACTATCATCAAAAAGCGCCACTCTGCTCACCCCTGCCAAGCAGATATTCTTCACCACCTCCTGCCCAAGCCCATCAAGCCCAATAACAAGAACTCTGCTCCTCATCATCTTCCTCATTGCATCCTTGCCAACAACATACAGCTGCCTTGAGTACAGAGACTCGTCTATTTCTGCATCCCCATTGTTTTTCATCCAGGGATAAACATCATGCGTTTTAAGCCAGGCACATTACATTGCATCAAAACAACAAAATTTGTTTCTTATTTTATTTCTTCTACATTCTTTAGCTGCATCCTCTCCACAAGCACCATTTCAAATCCATCCTCCGCAAAGAAAACCAGCACCATCTCCTTGTTTGCTGATGCACAGGTCCTTTGAATGCCTATAATGTCCTGCATGCTGTATCCATCGTCAATCAGCACGCCATACCGAGAGTGCACCTTCGAGGGATCATCCGTATACAGCAGTAGATCCACTCCATACTTCAATCCGTCTCCAATCACAAACCCATCCTTGATAAATGCATTCATTAGCACTTCTCTTCGCTGTGCTCGAACCCCAGGCATCACATCCATGCATAAAATCCCTGATAAACCAAAAATCATCACGCTTGCCAATTAAGCATCTACATCTGCACAAGTATCTATTTGCATCAAATCATAGCTTAGAGCTGCATTCATACTCATCAATGCATTGGCATAATCCGCATGCACGCATTGCTTTCTGATGCTAAACCACCTGTCTACAGTACTCCAAAGTCAGCCGGAGGCTCTGCAGATCCCTTCACCATCCAATCGTACGCACCATCACTCCTCATTCCCCTCTGTCTCAGTGCATCACTCAGCAATGCCTTCAAATATGCATAGTTCGGCATGTCTTCATAGCCAAGATTCCGCACATAGAAGCAGAATGAATGGATCTCCTTAGGAAGACCCATGCACAACTCATACAGAGAAATGCTCTCCTTGCTCTCTCGTATTTTGTCATACTTCTCCTGCTTTGTTTTTGCCTTCAATCCTTGCCAAGGAAGCCTGCCTTTCAAGAAGTATACCATGCAGAACCCAACACTTTCAAGGTCATCTCTTCTGCTCTGCTCGTATCCTTGATGCGTGCGCAAAGACGCATATCTTGCTGTCCCTGTCAAGGACTTGTCTGTTCGTATCTCTCTGTGCTTGAACGTTGCTGGGTTCCTGAACTCCTTTGCAAGCCCATAATCAATCAAGTACAATCTTTCTCCATGTATGTCAAACACAAAGTTGTCCGGCTTGATATCTCTGTGCACATAGTTTCTGTGATGCAGATACTCTATGCTATCAACCATCCTTTCGCCCAGCATCAGCACCGTCTTCATCGAAAACTGCCTACTTGTACCTGCAAACAATTGCTCTAAAGACTTTCCAAGCAGCTCCATCACCATTCCATTCACATACACGCTCTCATACAAAATCTTCCCATACTCATAAACCTTCGGTGTACTGTGGCTTCCAAGCATCTTGTATACTGCATACTCATGCTTAAGCTGTCCATACTGCGATTTCTTCTCAAGCTTCACCGCCACCTTCTGGCTTGTTGCCATGTTCTCCCCAACATATATTTCTCCAAATGCTCCAGATGCAATCTTCTCCAGCAGCCTGATATTCCGAATCTCTGTTGTCATTGCCTGCCTTGATGGGATAACAAAAAGATTTATTTCCCAGCCTGCCACCGTTCACCAATGCTAGCCTTAAACACAAACACATCCACGCATATAATGAGCATATACATATCTATAGCAAGCATATGCTTCAATACCACATCATTGTATTCGCCCACATGCATATGCTTCGTATGCACACAATGCAGACCCACAAATATGCAGCCACGCTTATTTACAACTTTCTTGTTCTTGTTGCATGCACAAAATCGATCGTGCCGATGCCCTGACAAACACAAATGCTACGAGAGCTTCAGAAACAGAAAATAAAAAACTTTCTATTACTACCAGCCAATCCCTGGAAGGTTTTGGTCATTGATGAGCACACACAGCAAATTCTTTCTCCTCTCATGAGGGTCAATGAGCTGAGGGAGTGTGGAATAACAGTTCATTTCCTTACATCACAGAAGAGGCATCCAATCAGCAACACCCCAGCCGTGTACTTTGTTTCAAGCGCAAGTGGGATTGCAGAGGATGTGCTTGCACAGCTGTACTCCGAGTTCTACTTGAACTTTTCAGCAAGTGTAGGAAGGAGGGAGATTGAGCAGCTGGGGTTTTTGCTGTCTGAAAAGGGATATGGATTGAGAGTAAAGTCGGTGTATGACCAGTTTATTGACTTTGTTGCATTGCAGGAAGACATGTTTACGTTTGGGATGTGCAACAGCTTTGCGAGCATGGCTGATCCGGAGACATTAAGGAAGATTGTGGGATGCCTAATGAGTGTCTTTGTGACGCTGGGAGAGGTTCCGTTTGTTGTATCTAAGGACGATGATGTCTCGATGCAGATTGGCAAGATGCTTGAATCGAAGATACGCAACACAAAGGTGATCAAGAAGACAGCGAAGAGGCCCTTGCTGATAGTGGTCAACAGGAACTACGATGTGATTACGCCTGTACAGCATGTATGGAGCTACAATGCACTGATGTGCGATCTTCTGGAGCTTGGCGCGAATAAGGTTTCGATGAGTGGCAAAAGGACGTTTGATCTGGATCCGCAGGACGGCCTGTGGAGGAAATGCGGCAATGAATATTTTCCTGTGGTTGTGGAGAGTGTTGAGAAAGAGCTGCTTGAGTACAAGAAGGAGATGGCCCTGAGGAGTGTGGATGAAAGGACAGACAAGAAGACAATACAAGAGGTTCTTGAGAAGGCACCCGAGCTTGCGAAGCGAAGCGAGTCTGTAAATGCACACATTTCAATATGCTCTGAAATGGTGGAGATTATAAAGGAAAGATCAATCGATGACTTCTACAAGGTTGAGAAGGGCGGATACACCACGCAGGAGCTGGTGGATGTTTGTGAAAAGGGCAGTGATGAGGACATCCTACGGCTTGCAATTGTGCTGCTTGGCACAAAAGATGCGGATCTTGTTGATCCATTGCTTAAGAAAAGAAAGATAAAGTCGAATGCAATCGATTTCTTCAGGAAGCAGAAGGGAGGTGCCACAGACAAGGCAGGTACGCTGTATTCACAGGTTGTTACAAACCTCATGGGTAATGTCAAAAAGCTCCTGCCGGTGAAGGAGCAGACGCCTGTATCGTCTCTTGTTGAGATGATTCATGGATCTATCAAGTCTCAGGATTACTCAAGCATGAAGGTCTTCGACCCTGCTGGATCAAACACAATATATCCAAGTGAGGTTTCAAAGGTGGTGGCTTTCTGTGTGGGAGGAGGCACATACACCGAGCTTAAGGCATTGAAACTTGCTGAAGAGAGGTTGGGCATACCTGTTATATATGGGTGTACTGAGGTTCTGAATGCAGGCATGTTCCTTAAGCAGATCGAGAGATTGCTTGAGCAAGATTAAAATGTTGTTTTATTGTATTTTTGTGCATTTGTTCAGCATTTGCTCAGCCTCTATCATCGAGCTGCTGCTATCCATGATCCTAATATATTGTGAAATCACCGAACTCCTTCCTCGGAACCTGACCTTACTAAATGCTTTCTGTACAAGATACTTCATCCATAGAACATTGCTTCTTGGCACAAATGCCTGCCAATCGCTGCAGCTTAGCACACGCATCTGTTTATACACTCCAAACTGTATATCTATGCTTTCATCTCCCTCAAACAGCCATTCCTTTGCATTCAGATCCTCATATATCACTCTTCCACTGCTTCTGATCCTACTGAGCGAAAAATCTATCAAATTCACCTTTCCGCCGCTGATAAGTATGTTTCCCCAGTGTAAGTCTCGGTGTTCAAACTCGTACTTCTCCTCAAGATTCGCAAGTGCCCTCGCTACACTCTTTAGAAACCTGTTAACCTCAGAGCAGTCTGTAAATTTCACATCTTCCAGACTCATTCCTCCATCCTCCATAGCCAGCACTCCATACTCCTGCTCCTCATTGTACTTGCATGGCCTTTCGTTTTCTTCCTCTCCATACTCGTCCCATGCACGCAGATACTCTTCGGAATATCGCCCTTTCAGCAGAAACACATCTACAAGTCTGCACACACCCTCTTCATTGCAGATCGTTTGGAATATGCTTGACTCTTTGAGAAATGACTGCATGCATGTCTCGTTAGAGGATTTTCCCAGCGGAATAATCTTGTACACCAGCGTACCATGTGCAAATACCTCACTGAATGTTGCTTCGCCAATCTTTCGTACGTCTTTTGGCATCTGGTCAAACCGAATTTTTTTCAGATGCTGCATATCTGTGCGCATGCCTTCTGTGCACATGTCAGAATGCGATATCCCGTCCGCTTCTCCACGCATTCTACGGAATGTTATGTTGTCTACCTGCTGAGCCTCTCCATCAAATATTCCAAGAAAACTTACGAATCCAAGCTCCTTGTAATCCATCTCATCCGAAAGCGACTCTTCATGAATAAGTTCGCGTGTAATCATCTGATCATCTGCTTTTTCTTCACACCCTTGACTTTTGCTTATTTCCTGATTATCATTGAGTTCAGCACTTGTGTACTTCGCACTAAGGCTTGTATTGGGCCTTTTATTACTTTCAATATGCTCCGTGCAATGACCAGCCTTATTGGTGCTTGTTTCGGAGCATACTGTGCCTGCATCGTCAACAGCACCTCTGTATTCAGGCCCAATACTAACAAGTGTATTCGAGCAGGAGTCTTCATCCGACGAAATCGATGTGAAATCACATGCTGATCTTTCACCGGCACACGGGCCATCGCCTTGAACTGCCGTGCTTAGATCCACAGAAATCATCGAGCTGCTTGCATTCGCCAGCCTTGTCTTGATTGCATCGAATGCTCTTCTCATGTCTTCGTACGTGCTGTTGCGTGATGATTGCTGCTTGCTTCCGAACCTTCTCATGTATACGCATAGGGTGAGTGCATTTCACAAGTAGCCTGTGCATCCACAAGTGCTTTGCCAAAACACAGTTGTAGCATGCCCTGCAGGATGCATGAGCGGGATGTGATTGCAAAGATAGAAAGGGTATTTGAGATTGAAGATCCGTGTGAAGTTGCTGGATGCACAAAGCAGACGATTGGCGAGATAATTGAAGGAGCGGTGTTTCCATCATCGCATCCGTTCTATACAGACTTCATCCTGTTTAGTCTTGAGGTGCTTTACCCAGATGTTGAAGAGGCACTGAGGCTTTTGAAGAGCTCTATGTTTACCAAGGAGCAGTTTGAGGCGTCTGGGCTACGCAAGGCTGTTGATCGCGCTGCACAGGCAAATGCAGAATGTGCAGAGGAAGTGTTGAGGATGTATGACGACTCTATGCCCAAGAGGCGAAAGAAGGTGTCGTGGGATGCAAATCTGATTAAGATCAAAGAGATTGAACGGACAGTAATGGAATCCGATGTTATAGATGCAGTGGAGACGCAGTTCAGGGATTCAAGATCACCTAAACGGAATGTAAATGCATATGGTGACCTGAAACGTGCAAATGCACAGGAAAGGCGCGAGCTAAGATGGATAAAGCCAGCCAAAATCGATACAGGCAAAGCAGCACAGAAGTCAGCAGGCATGGCTGAGGAGGAAATAAGAGAATCAAATGCCATAAGAATGCAGAATACGGAAGAGCACAGGAAATTCATGCCTGTGCAGTGCACTACATCTGTTCATTCAGTTGTTGAAGAAAACGAAACAAAAACAGTTCCAGTCATCACATTTGCAAGAGGAAAGGCATGCTTTGATTTCAAGAAGATAGTTGAGGAAAGGCATAGAAACAAGGATGCAATCAATCAAATCCTAGATGATGCAGATGTGATCTCTGCGGTTATGCTGACAAAAACATGATGCCTTAAGGGCACAGCATATGAGCATCACATGAACGAGCACTGATGCATTGGTATCATGAAAGATGCATGAATATTGCTAAGGATTTAATATCACATACGCTTTGTGTGTTTCTGTGGTTTCTATTATGTAAATGAATTATCTGTAGTAGTAGTGAAGGAAAACCAAGATGAACGACATGCAAAGCAGTAGAATAAACAATAACCTGCGAAAGAGCTTTCCAGACTCGCCAACTCTATCCAGCGCATCATTCCCTTTTGAAACGCACTTACCGGCCCTTGATGCAATGTCCACGATGCCATCTATTCTTTCATCCTGTAGGACTAGATGCTGGAATATTGTGTCTTGCAGAGCTTCAACCTCAAGCAGCCTTTGCCTTGTGAGCCTGTATCCCTCAATGCTGTATTTTTCAACCAGCCTTTTGTTTTCTTCTTCCATTGCCTGTACCTGGTCGATTTGTTTGAATGTTTGCGGCCTTTCAGGATCAAGGTCCACAGACATGCCCATCTTTTTGTCCTTGAGCTTTGCAATCCTGTCTTCAAGTGCCTTTAGATTCATGCAGATGATCTTCTTTATGCCTTCAAAGTGAAGAACAAGGTCGTTTGAGCCCTGTAACGAGATGGAATCGATTGTCTGCTGTGATTCTGATGCCAGAGACAAAAACTGCTCCTCAACTGCAAGAAGCTCTTTGTAGGACAACGACTTTGCAAGCCTTTTGCTGATGTGCTCTATTTTGGTGATGATTGCATCGTAGAATGTTTTTTCGGATGATTGGAGAGGAACCTGGGAGCTGGTGTCTATGTGTTTTAGATACTCATCCGTCCTGTCCATGGGGATTCTGATTGATGAGAATAAAAGCGAAGGCAAGCCCATGGGAATGGGCGGATGTGATGCAGTGCTGAGGATCTTTGAAGTGACTGGGAATTCGTTTGTTGTTGGAGGCATAAGTGTGCTTGTAAGCAATGTTCTAAGAAAAGAAGAATGTAAGTGAGAAGTGGCTAATTTGAGCAAACAGAAGAGCAGTGATTGAGCAGCCAGTAAGAAGTGGGGGAGAGATGGCAAAGCAGTCGATGGTGTATTCACTGATAAGTTGTGGATTGAATGCGCTGGGTGTTTCAGGATATGCCAAGCAGCTGTTTGCACCGTTTGCTTCATCGTTTGTGTGTGGGATGAGGAATGGCAGGAGGTTTGGAATAAAGAGCGGGATGAGCGGGATGATAAGCTCGTTTGGATATGAAATGATCAATAAAGCAAGAGGGTACTGATGTTAGGTTTTGAGATGGAAATGGCCATGAGGAGAGGCTATGCGGAGAGGATTGAATAAGGCGAAAAAATAGCCCCAAATGGATGATGAAGATGTGCAACTCATGGAGATGGCAGCTCGTGTGTGGAGCCGAGCCGATGAGGGCATAGCGAGTGTGCTGCGGCAGTATGTGTTTGAGCATAGGTTTGATATGAAGCATGTGGTGAAGTTTTACGGTGCATTTACTGGAGGCCGACGATGCAAGGGGGATGTGTATGAGGTTTTTGAGAACTATTTTGTGCAGGAAAGGATGTATGATGAAGTGCTTGAGCTATACAAGGGATGGATGGATGCAATGAAGAAGGAGTATGAGTTTGAAGAGAGCATGCGGTTTTTTAGGTGTTTTGAGAGGATGTACGAGCAAGGAGTTTGCATGATGCGTGAGAAGATGAATGAGAATGCGGTAGTGGTTCTGCTTGATCTCTGTAGGCTACTGGGCAGTAATGCGGCAGAGTATGAGTGCTATGTGGTGAGCAGGAGGATAAGCGAGGTACTTCTGCAGATGGGGATGCCTGCGTGGGCAATGACAGAGTATCTTGATGTTCTGAGCGAGATTTTTATTGAGTCGAATATGCTTTTTTCGTATGTGAACGTGGTTGGCATGCTTGTATCGCTGGATGCGAATGCAATGAGCAAGCAGAGCAGTCTTGATGACTTCCGATTGATATGTAGGTATGCGGGGATGAAGAACGAGGGAGAAATACACAGGAAGTGCTTCGGAAAGATGAAGTGCATTGATGTGTTTGAGGTGCTTGGGAATGTTGAGAGACGATGTGCAGGGATTGAGTGTGTTAAGGACACGCTGGTGAGGAGAAGGTTTAATTTTGGGATGTGGAGTAGATATGCAGATTGTGTGTTGAATGCAGTATGTGCCGATGAGAACATAGATCTGATTGTGTTTATGAAGAAGAACGATCTTGGCTTTGAGATAGATGGAGGAAAGGTGAAGGCAGATGGATATGAGTATAGGAGTGTTGAGAGGAAAGTGTTTGAGATCTGTGAAGAGTATCGCGAGAAGGTGGAGGATGCAAAGATGCCCGAGGAAGAGAGGAGGATACCGAGAAGGATAGAGGAAGTAGGGAGTGCGTATGGAAGGGCAGAGGCATGTGGCCAAAAGAACGAAATAAGGTTCCGAGACCGATTTTCAGGGGTTTACAAGAAGATGAGGGTGTACTTGAGATACTATATGGACAAAGCAGAGGGGATAGATGATGTATGGTATGAAGAAAGGGACATGGCGATGCGACGAATGTTCGAAGAGAATGAAAATGAGCAACGACGAAGCAGGGAGAAGCTGAAGAAGCATGCGGAATGTATAGAAAGATTGAGTGTGATGCTGTCGAGTAGGATTGAGGAAGAGAAGCGAAGCGAGGAGGTACAGAATAGAAGAAGTGAGGAAGTGAGTGCAAGTGGAAAAGTACGTGTCAGCAATTGGAGGAGTGAGCCTGATGAGAAGCCCAAGGCATATGTACCACCGAGTGTTGATTCATATAGCATGAACAAGAGGCAGGAAAGAAAAGAAGAGAAGTCTATAAGTGAGTTGAGGCAGCCAAGAATGCAAGGAGAGCCAGATGTGAAGCGGAACGAGAGTCAGCTTGAAAGGGGCAGACGTGTCCGTGGAGGAGATTGGATGAACGAGCCTCGAAAGAGCGAGAATACAAATTGTAGGAACCGTACTGACTGAGGAATACAGCATAGACAGGATATTGAGTGTGTTGTCGTAATAAAGTGTTATTCAGAGTATTTCATAGGGTTACGAGCTTTTGACTGTTGAAGTAATTAGTGTGCAATGCCCATGGTGGTTAGTGTTCCATTGAGACTGCTGTATGAGTCCCAAGGATTTGCCGTCAGTATAGAGACGGACAGTGGATGCATGTACCAAGGATTGCTTAAGGAGATAGACGACTGTATGAATGCAGAGCTTGTGGATGTATCTGTATTGTCAAAAGAAGGCCTGGAGAGAAAGAAGGAGGTTTTTATCAGGGGATCTGCAATTGTGCTGTTTGCACTGCCACCAGCATTGAAGTTTGCACCGTTCTTGAACAAAACAAAGTAAAGTGAAGACAGGTCTCGGATGGATTTATTAGATGCGATGCTTTCCGTTGATGGAGTGGTGCAATGGATAAGGCTTCACGCTACCCTTCTCAGTGAACACAAAGAGCAATGTTGCCACCACAAGAAGAATAACAACCATTATGAGGATGGAGAGGAATCTTCGTTTGTTGATGATGGGTATTTCCTTTGGGGTGAACTGAAAGTTGACGGGCAGCTCTTCAGCAACTCCACTTTGGTAGAAGATCCTACTGCGGAAGCTGTTGTTGCAGAGGAACTTTTCGTGATCGCGCACATACTCAGCACGTAGCGGTGTGTCAGAGTCGTACTTGAGCAGGAAGAAGCTGATTTCGTTGATATGCTCGTTGTTGATAGGATCCTGGAAGTTTTTGATTCTGATCTGCCTTCCTTCCGTGGATATGACCATTTCAAAGACATACTTGCAAAGCTGCCTGGCATCATAGCAATAGTATGGTGCTTTTGCATCGTTTGCTGTGCCTTTGCACTGTACCCTTGCAAGATAATAATCGTGCTTTCTTGAGTGTGCATCCTTCATCATGTCTGAAAACGGCCTCTGTGTGAATGGATCGACTCCGTTAGCATCAAGAAGATAGCGGGAGCCGTGCTCCTTCTCTAGAATATGCAACATTTGGTTTATGTCTCTGCAGCAATAAATTTATTCTCCTAAACACGGTTTCAAATGCATGTATATGAAACATTATGATGCAATGCCATCGCATTCACAAGTGCATGAAATATCTTACACAGGCACACATCATTCTCAGCCATAACATACAAACACAGTAAGAGCACCACTTTAATTAACCAAAAACTCTTCAACATCTCCAACAGTTGCATCTTGATACTGCTGATATTCAGAAAGCAAATCATTCATGTTTGACTCAGCCTCAGAAAACTCCATCTCATCCATACCCTCGCCAGTATACCAATGCAGAAATGCCTTTCTTCTGAACATCACCGTAAACTGATCAGAGATCCTCTTAAATAGTTCCTGAATTGATGTGGTGTTTCCAACGAACGTTGCCGACATCTCAAGCCCAGTGGGTGCAATGTCACACACTGCAGTCTTCACATTGCTTGGGATCCATTCGACAAACAGCGAGCTGTTCTTCGACTGCACCATCGACATCTGCTCATCCACATCCTTCATTGAAATCTTGCCACGGAACACTGCTGCAACCGTCAGGTACCTTCCTTTCCTGGGATCGCATGCAGTCATCATGTTCTTTGAATCAAACATTTGCTGTGTAAGCTCAGACACAGAGTACGTCCTGAACTTCTGTGTTCCGACTGCAATCAGTGGTGCAAATCCCACCACAAAAAAGTGCAGCCTAGGAAACGGTATCATGTTCACAGCCAGCTTCCTCAGATCCGCATTCAGCTGCCCAGGAAATCTGAGGCACGTGGTGACTCCGCTCATCACCAGCGACACAAGATGGTTCAGATCCCCGTATCCAGGATTGCTCAGCTTCAATGTCCTGAAACATATGTCATACAGTGCCTCGTTATCAATGCAGAACGTCTCGTCTGCATTCTCAACAAGCTGGTGTATAGAAAGCGTTGCATTGTACGGCTCAACCACCGTATCGCTCACCTTGGGCGACGGAACCACCGAAAACGTGCATACCATCCTGTCTGGAAAGTCCTCTCTGATCTTCGACAGCAACAGCGTTCCCATCCCTGCTCCTGTTCCTCCTCCAAGCGAATGTGTTATCTGGAATCCCTGCAAGCAATCGCTCGATTCCGCCTCCTTTCTTACCACATCCATCACCGAGTCTATCAGCTCTGCGCCCTCGGTGTAGTGTCCCTTTGCCCAGTTGTTTCCTGCTCCGCTCTGTCCAAAGACAAAGTTGTCCGGCCTGAACAGATCCCCAAACGGCCCCTGCCTCACTGCATCCATCGTCCCTGGCTCAAGATCAATCAGAACCGCACGCGGAACATACTTCTTCGACGACGCCTCGTTGTAGTACACATTAATCCTCTCCAGTTGGTTTTCAGATTCGCCAACATATCTGCCTGTCTGGTCTATTCCGTGCTCTCCGCTAATCGTTTCCCAGAACTTGCATCCAACCTGATTTCCACACTGCCCTGTCTGTAAGTGGATGATTTCTCTCATTTGAAGGGCAAATTTTTTGGCCTGAATATAACATGTCCTCGCTAGCCAGGTTGCAGGCATTTCCACCAGGTACCCATCTTGTATCATCGAGCATATCACAAATGCCTTGCTTCTAAACACTGCCGTTCGCCAGCCCATGGGCGAGCTCCTAGTAATAGTCTCTGAAAAGAACGATATTGTTTACCAGAGGATATTCAACAACGCAAGCGACGAGGAGTACTGCAGATTGGTGATCATTGTGTATGGATCGATCGATGCACTGGTGGAGAAGATGTCATCGTCCACAGCAAGCTACTTTGGATGCTTGGATACCTATGGCGATGCGAAGGTCAGCGCATATGTGATGCCGTCTGGATATAAGCTGCTATTTATGCATTCCAGGAGTGATGCAAAGCAGTTTCTTGATAGTATGCATAGAGTGTTTGCAGGTGTTCTTTTGAGATCTGTACGGCCAGATGAGATTGCAGACGACCCTGATCTTGACAAGAATGTGGATGAGTTATATGGCTCGTGCTTTGTATAATTTAGTGTAGTAAATGTGTTGATATGCAGCCTGATGTGGATTTGTTTGAATATTGTGCTGGGATGCTGAATGATGCTGGGTTCGTGCCTGCATAATTCCTGCCTGCAGATGCCCAGCAATGAAGCTGAGATTTAATGGAGCAAGCGTTGCAAGGCTCAACAATAGCGAACTAGCAGTAAGCAAAGAAGCAATCGAGGGCAGTAGGATAGAAACGATTGGAGATGTGCTGAGGTATTTGTGTAGCACCGATGCAGATGCAAGAAGCAGCTTCTTTGATCGCCATGGCGAACTGGTGCATGGAACAATCTGCATTATCAACAAGATGGATTGGGAAATCATGCAAAGAGAAAAAACACCAGCCGTGCATGGAGACGAGATTGTGCTTATCTCCACGATTCATGGCGGCTGAATGCCCATGACCATAAACGTGTGAAGCAAAGCGATTATTAAATTACTGGCCGGAATCCCTGAACGGCACCATGGGCAACGAGTTCTGTTGCAATGTGCAAGGCTGTGGAAAGACATTTACAAGAGCTGCAAAGCTCAACGATCATCTGAACACACACACAAACGAGCGACCTTATAGATGCGACATGTGCGAGAAGGCATACATGAGGAACAGCCATCTGACAATCCACAAGAAAAGCCATTTTCCTCCAGAATTCAAATGTTCGAAGTGCGGATACAAATGCCATACTGATGACAGGCTTTGCAAGCACAAAAGAACTTGTGTGCACTATAAATGCAGCACATGCAAAAAGACATACAGTAAGTATGCATGGTTTGAATCACATGTAAACAGTCATCACATAAAGGTGTTTAATCATGAAAAGAAAGTTTATGCGTGTCAACACTGCAAGTTTGAGTTCAGTAAGAAGAGCAATCTTTCCACTCATGTACGATCGGTTCATCAGCTCAAAAGACCATTTTCGTGTCCTTGTGGAAAGCAGTATGCTCACAATATGTCTCTAGATAGGCACAAGATGAAATGCCTAACTGTACAAGATTCATCTGGATCTTCACAGCAGCAATCATATGACCAGAATTTTACATCAGTCACATATGCAGTGCCCGAAGCTCGTTCTTATAGAATCCAGCAATAAACCTTATTTCGCTTGTGTCATCCTTGATCTTTTTCAACAGCCCTTTGTAATAATTCACGTCCTCCATCCACAACGGGTATATCCTGGTCATCAGCTTTTCCAATGACTTTTTACCTTTCCATTTATTGATAATATCGCTACTTTTGATTCCCCCTACCCTTAGAACATTCAGCAAACCTTCCAAAACCTGGTAGTTGTCTTCGTTTCCAATATGCACACATAGTCTCAAAAACATCGATACATTCAATTCTATTCCAGATGCTAGTATCTTCTCTATAAGAAACATCTTAGAGTCAAGCCTTGCACTCTCAATCGATATGATGCTCTCAAAAACCATCTCCTCTGTGTATTTTGCGCTCCGTAGCACATTCATAGCATCAGTAGTCACCTTGTCCACATTGCATCTCTTCAACTGTTTTATCAGCTCAACAAACACCATGTTTGACAGTTCATATCCTCTTTCTACCATTCTCGGAAGAATATCAAGATACCCAATCGGATCAACAAAAAACATGTCGTTGATCCTGCCGGCATCATCTGTATCAAGATCATCCACATCCACCAGCCTTAGACACTCCTTTCCTACTGCATCAAGCTTTCCTCTTCTGCACAGAATATCCATCAGTTTCGTATTAACCGTCTTTGTCACATCCTCCTTTCTTAGCTGCTTCAGCACAGTCTCAACTATTCTATCGCTTCCAGAGTCAAGATGCTTGTGCACATCAATCCAAATGCCAAGAGCTAATGCACATCTCAATCCAACATATTGCTTAAATTCCTTATCAGAGTGCACAAGCGCATTTACAGTATCTTCCATCCTAGGCCTCCACCCACTCTCCTCGCCCACAAACATCGTTTCAATGCGCACCTCATCCTTCTTATTGACTACTGGCTGCTCAACTGCATCGCCAACCTTCACATATCCATTCACGCACTCTCTGGCCATCGAAATCCTATTGCATAGTGCACTACAAATTAAGTCAATTGCTCTATCTCTGTATTCCTCAACAATCGCATTTATCTCCTCGATTCGTGCCTTCATAGCAACAAAATACACCACCATGCATCCTTCACTCTCCTCAACATGCCTCTTTGCAATTTTATTAATCCACGGAAATATTCTAAGCTCTCTTTTGCTGCATGCCAGAACACGCACAATAAACTCAACAACATTCAGAAACCGTCTTCCACATCGATTTGCATCATACACAACAGAAACCACCTTATCCATGACATCGTCATTGCCCACCAATGCAGCAGTAACCATTGATGCTCTTTCAATCCCTTTTCCAGACGCCATCCTCATGCTCACTTCGTTGCAGACCATTCCCACTCGCCCATTCATATCACTATACGAAATCGTCTCCACATCGACTTCATCATTATACACATTGCTTTCTTTTTTCCTCTTCGCACTTTCATATCCATTGCTGCAATCATTTGTATCTTTGCCATCTATCTTACCACACACACTCCCTGCCAACTCAGTGTTCTCCTTCTCTTCATCATCTCCATCACACATCTCTGCATGAATGCATTCTTCCGCTGCTTCATCCGTGCTTGCACTGTTATCCATCAAGTCTATGCCCCTTGCCTCTTGTAATCTATCTTTCATGTTGCGTATCTGTTTATCAGGTATCCCAATAATCCTCAACGAATCAACAGCTGGCATCAGCAAGCATGCATCTTCGCCAAATACCGCCAAGACGTGTTCAAAATGCTTCACAAACACGCTCAAATGATCCTCCACATACATTCTCTTGTACTGCACACTCATCTTGTCAAACCACTTGTCAAAATCAACTGCAATCCGGAAGTACCGGTCCTTCGTAACAAGATACTCTACAAACAGCTCCTTATATCCAGAACTCACAATCGCCTTGACTGCTGAGTCTCTCTTCCGACTCGATGGAACCAGCGCATTGTTGAACTCCTGCACCAGGTTCAAAAATACATTCAGATACATCCCAAGTGCATCACAGAAATATGCATTTGGAAGACGCAAAATCTGCCCAAACGTCGGATGCACACAACTCTTAGCCATGCATCTAAATCCGAGCCTTTTCCTCACATATCTAACGAAGCTTTGGTTGTCGATGCATTCCTCAGTGCCATCGCTTTTACATATCTCGTCAATATACTGCTGCATGCACCTTTTGCTTATGCTTTTCCTATTCAGAAATTCAAATCCACCAAGTACACTATTGCATATGCACTGATCATTCTGGCTCTCTGTGCATGTGCATTCCACATCTTCTCTTGCCACTCCTCTTTCTGCACCTGCCAATCTTAGTTCGCCCGTTGCTCTGTCAACATCAACACTGCATCTCCAATCTGCCTGCCTTTCTCTCAACATCAAAAACTGCTTCTCAGCACATTCCTGCAATCGCTGCAACTCGTCTCCAAACACAACCCTGCAGTCATGATACACCATCACAAGCAGCAGATCAACCACATTCTTGTGTGACATAAACTCGCATTCCCTGCCTTTCATTGCATGACAGACCATCCTGCACACCTTCTCACTCCTGCATCTCTCCATTCCAACCTTGATTGCATCACTGGCCGATCTTGTTCTCAAAAACTCCACCCCGTCTTCATGCATTACATTATCAAAAAACCCGTTGCAAGCAAGCACTGTGCAATCAATCTCAAGCCTGCATGCAATGCCAACCAGCATCCCTCGTTGAACAAGCCCATTACCCATTATGTAAACAAATGCTTCATTCTTGCCAGGTATGCGCATGACTGCATCAACAACTCGATCGTTTGAGTAGTCAAGAACATCAAGTATCTCAGCACACCTTCCTATCAGCCTTGCAAAGCACGGCTCAAAAGTGTCTAGCAATAGTCCGTTAAGCTGTGTATATCCCAAAAACACATATGGCTCAAATCCACGGACACTGTCAATAAAGTCAGCCTCAATCCCATTCTTGAATGCATATTCTCCAATAATCATGCTCAGACATTCCTCGTTGCATATCTGCTTGACAAGCCCAAACTCAAGATGGAAGGCGAGTCTTCTGATGCACTGGAACACAGCGGCCTTGCCATACATATCTGCTGTATCGTATCTACTTCTCAATATTCTGATTGCATCAGCCTTGCACAATCTCTCGTCGTACCCATAGATTGCAGCAAAGCACTTGATGTTATCCAGGCTGCATTTTTGCATAAACTCCTTGGCTTTCTGGTTGCACAGCATGTTATTTGCATGCATAGACGCCATTTCATACAGCATTTTGTCCTTGACCGTCAGAGACACAGACCCAATGTATTCTGCATATGTACAGTATTCTTCCTCGTATTTGACGGTGCGCAAGTCATTTAAGCGTACAAAGTCAATAGGCATGATGGGGACAGCTGTTTTTTGAATGAAATCGCATTTTATTTGGAGCACTTAATGCAAGCACACGAGCAAGCATTTATGAGATGCAGCATATACTGAGCGATGCACTTAAGCCTACACTCCAGCAATCTGCAATGCAGGCGCTGTACACTAGTAGGCATAGATGCATTTGTGTATGTGCATTGTGCAGCGCTTCCCCTTTTAGTGTTGCCAGTCTGATTGATTCATAAAAATATATAAGCAACCCTGTGGTAGGAATCGATGGTAATAGTGACGATGAAGTCAAGCGATGGAAAGTATGTATGCACAAAGGAGTTTGAGAAGAGCAGCACGGTGTTTGATGTAAAGAAGTACATTCTGTCGCAGATGCTAGGCATGCATATGTGTGGAGGAAGGGGAATTGCCAAGATCTTGTTTGGTGGCAGAGAGGCAGACGATTCTGTGGCAATATGCACCCTGGATCCGGATGCACTGGTTGTGGAGTATGAGTTGCTAGTTGGCATACGCCATGATGCAAGCAGCATCCATTCTGCAGCCAATGAAAGTAAGGACAAGATGCAATTTGTGGACGATGTGCCAACCAGCGACATGTCGATCCTGGTTGCTGTGTCTATTGAGCAGACGCGCAAGAAGATGCTGGTTGATCCTGAGGACCTGGTGATGTTCAATGGAAAAATGTATCTTGTGAAGGATAGGCGCAAGGTGCTGACCCTGAAGAATGTTATTGATTGTGTGCGCAGAATTGAGTTTTCGAAGGAGGATGCCACGAAGCTCCTTATTTTCTTTGTGCTGCTGAGCACAGGTAACGGGGCGATTGTGTTTATTCTGGGATGCGTGTTTGGACTGGAGATTGTGAGCAGAAGATTGTGCTCTGGCTTCAAGGAAGCCTTCAAGACGATGGATCATGGAGGAAGGACGTTCTATATGTTCTTTGTGAGCATGTTTGTAATTGATCATGCATTGCTGTAGAGTGCTGGAATGGAATGTAAAGTTGATTAAAGAGTTTTTTTGAATACGAAATGGCTGTCTTGCTAATCCTTGCCGATGGACAGCAGTGATGTTTTGGCAAAGTATTTCTGTGGAGACAGCCGAGGCTATTTCTACAGAGAGAAGACGTTTGAGGGGACTGATGAGGAGTATCTTGAGGCGAAGAGACGATCGGCGACTGTGTTTGTGTCGAATGTGTGTGCGTTAGTGCGCGAGGAGAGAATATGGGAGTTGTTTTTGCTGTGTGGACGGGTCCGCAGAGTGATAATGGGGCTGAACAGGAACACACTGCGCTTTTGCGGGTTTTGCTTTGTCGAGTTCTATGCCAGGGAGTCTGCAGATGCAGCAGTAAGGTATTTGAACGGGTTCAGGCTTGAGCAAAGCCCACTGTCGATCGACAAGGACTATGGATTTGTGGATGGCAGGCAGTACGGAAGGGGAATGTTTGGAGGGCGAGTTAAGCAAGACAAACTATATGTAGAAGACATGCACCACAGGGACGTGAAGAGAGGCAAGTACATAAGGCGGCAGAGATGATTAATGCAATGTGCTTGGGAGGGTTGCGAGAATGTGTAGCAGAGAAGCCGTGATTGGCTGATTTCTGTTTGCTTAGATGCATCGAACTGCAGAATGATTTATTGATTTTATGCAGATGGAGATACCTTTGCGCCGTTTAAATAGCTGATGAGTTCGTCATTGAGCTTTGAGTATGCTTCTGAGGCATCATCAACAGAGGCAAAGTCTACGAATGCCAAATTCTTCACACGAATAAATCTAATGCATTGAAATCCTTTGAGTCCATGCAATATTGCATCCAAATCCTCCTTTGAAGTGGAACTTGGGATGCTCGTGATAAGCAGCGTGCTTGTTGCTATCCTGGCCATTCTTCTGCCTATGCACATGTCAGAGCGTGCTGCACACACCGAAATCATCGTTCCAAGAAAAACCATTTTGTCTAAACATCCAATAACTGCTTCAGTGACATCTTGATCCAGAAGCACAAATGCTTGGCCAAGGAGGCTTGGCTTGTTGCTCATCTTCACTTTCAAAGCTTTAAAGTGGCCAGAAACAAGCAAATGCAACCTCCTCTTTACTTCGGTGATAGGCAACTTTTTGTTCAAGTTCTTGATATACAATGTTCTCATGGATTCCCCATGCATCACTCAAGGGTAGAACTAACACTCAACAGCTGGTCCATCCGGTGCGCTTCATGCTTCCATAAAATCTGAGTTGTGTTGATATACATACATACACAAAATAAAAAGATGCTGTTTATTCGCTATCCGAGTCATCAAACCTCACCTTCTTGTTGCTCTTGTTCTGCCCATCCAGCCAATGCTTCTTGCTGTTAGACTTCGATCCCCAGGAGTCGTTGCTTCTCCTGTTCTTACCATAGTCGCTCTTCGGCCCACGAGGCCCATTTGCCGGCTTGTGATACAGGTTGCAATCGTCAAACATCAGTTTGCTCTTGTTCAGTACTCTCTCATAATCCTCCTTGTTGCCAAAATCAATAAATCCAAATCCCTTCAGCCTGTTGTTCTCAACATCATACGGAAACGACACTCCAACAACGTGGCCCATGCTCTCAAAGTACTCCTTCAGCTTCTTCCTGTCGCTCTCAAACGGTATGTTCGACACATATATGCTGTACTTCTGCTTCGACGTAGACTTCGGCTGTGCCATGTTCACCACCACCTCTCTTCCAAGAAGAACCGTTCCGTCAAGCTTCAGCGCCTTCTTCACTTCCTCCTCGTTACTAAACTCAATATATCCAAACCCCTTGTTCCTCTTGTGATCGTTGGTCATCGGGATGCCTACTCGCACCACATTCCCTATCTTCTCCATCTCCGTCTTCAGATCATACTCCGTCAGGTCATAGCTAATGCCCTTTATAAACACAGTAAGCGACGGATTATCCTCCTTCTTGCTTGTTTCTTCTCCACTTCCGCTCTCAGTATCATGAGTACTTCCTGTGCTGTCGTCACTTCCACTCTCTTCCTCAACACTGTTAGACCCTGACTCATCCTCAACACTCTCATCGCACGACGTCGCCTCGCTTCCAGAATCGCTTTGCTTCATTTTGTTCTTTTCATTTGCGCTTTTGCTTGTTTTCTTCGTTATTTTTGTCATAAAATTTTTGGGGTTACCGTTAACGAAAATATCTATCTTCGACTCCTTGTATGAAAAAGGTGCTTTCATCGGATCTGCACTGCATCCACACAATTGCAAATCCATCTATTGTCTACGGCATCCTGAGAGAGTCAAACCGTGCAATCACCACATACAACCAGCTTATGAGGCACTATGAGGATGGCCACAGAGACATTGCAGTTGTGTTCGTAACACCAAGAGACGATGTGCTTTTCATACATATTCCATTGTTCTGCAAGCACTTTGGGATCAGGCTGTACGCGCTTCCTGACGATGCAAAAGATGTTTTAAAATCCATATATGGCATGAAGCATGTCAACATTATAGGACTGTACAAAGATGACGTGTCGCACAGGCAACTCAAAGCACTTGACTTGGATACGCATACGCATCAGACAATTGAGTGATATGAGATTGCATGTACAAATGCTTGTGGTAAATTAGCAAGTTCAAAGTGTGCAACAAATGTAAATATTGCAGTACATATGGCTGTGTAGTATGAATGAGGATTGCAACATGATATGTGTGCAATGCAAACAATATGGATGTGAATGCGTTTCTGTTCAATCACAACTTTATATTACATTGATTGAACAGCTGAGGTACAAGACAGGATGAAAATTTTTCCCCTTGCAGGATGAAGAATGTTCTTATACATAAGGGAAGAACGTACAAGACACGTAGCAACATAAGGATGAAGGTTCGAACACCATCTGGAAAGCTGATCAACAGAAGAGTCAAGAAGAATGCAAAGAAGCACAAGTGCCACGAATGCAATGCAGAGCTGAGCAGCATTGCAAGGCTGAGGCCTGCAGAGTTTTCTCGGCAGAAGGTTTCTGCAAGACGAGTCAACAGGGCATATGGGGCCACGATATGCGGAAGATGTGTTGAAGACAAGATCATCGGTGCATTCCTTGCAGATGAGGAGAGGATTGTCAAGGAGAAGATTGGCATGGTAGCCGGCAACTAATAAATTGCGCCTTCGGTTTTTACATGTTGTTTTTGTAGTTTATGATCCCTTGATGTGGAAAGGCAATGTGAGCGAACGAAGAATATCGAAGAGGCTGAAGCTTGCCAAGAGAACAAGGGAGCGGTATGTAAGAAGCGATGTTCCCTGTGGATTTGAATGCTGTGGAGCAGCTGTAGCAAAGAAAATGCGGGCACCGGTGTTTGTCATACCTGATGCATATGTTGCGAGCAGATACTGGGCTTTATTGCAGAGCGATTGTGTGGAGGCAATCATATGCCAATCTGTGCTTGAAGAGCTGAGTGTCGATGACAGGAAGAGATTGAAGGCGCTTGTGAGGGAAAAGCAGTATATTTTGTTTTATGACGAGTTTTGCAAAGAAACGAACGGGCAGGGACTTGCGGGAGTATTGGAGTATTACAGAAAGCATGCAGGGGAATGCAGATGTGTTATTTTGTGCAAGGATAACGTTGCAGAGTATGGGAAGTACGTGAGTGAGGATATTTCTGATATGCTGATGAATAGCGAGGATGAGGATGATGCGGAGTATGAGGAGTATAGAACAAACCTGGATGTTTTGTATGGTGCTGGAGAAGTATACCGAGGAGTAATTGAGACGAGTATGTACAATTGCTACAGCGGAGTAGTGAATGATGGAAAAGTGCGAATTAATGTGATTGGAAAGAAAAGCATGAACAGAGCACTGCATGGAGACGAGGTGTATGTAGAGGTGGTAGAGAAGTGTGAAGATGATGCGATACTTATTGATGATCGGGAAGTGCAAATGCAAGGGGTGAATAATGAATGTGGAGCCGATGGTAAGATTGGAAGTGTAGGCATGCCAGCGAATGTTTTAGACACGAATGGAAACTTATTTGGAAAGGTTGTAGGGATATACAAGAGGAAGACCAGGACAGTGATTGGGAGTGTACCAAATGATGATTATTACAAGATTGGATCTCGGCATGTGCTTGTGCTTCCGATTGATAAACGAATGCCAGCAATACGGGTTATAGCCCTGGATGTGCAGAAGCTGAGGGGAAAGAGGCTTTGTGTAGAGATTGATGCCTGGAAAAGCACAAGCAAGTATCCAAGTGGACGTTATTACAGATGCTTGGGAAATGTGGGAGAGAAGGATGTTGAGATAGAGTCTGTGCTTCTTGCGAACGGAATAACTTATTACGCAAAGAGTTGGGATGGTGCCGATGCGGGTCTACATGCATTTGATGAGTGCGAAAGCATGAGACGGATCAACGAAGAGGTGTCGATGGGATTGAGAGAAGATTTCCGGAATTTTCTTGTGTTGAGCATTGACCCGCCTGGATGCACAGATATTGATGATGCACTTCATTCTCGCTGCCTTGCAAATGGAAACATGGAGGTGGGAGTGCATATTGCAGATGTGACGTTCTATGTTGGCAAAGGAAGTGGCCTTAATGACGCTGCAAAGGATAGATGTACGAGTGTATATCTGCCAGAGATGAGAATTGACATGCTTCCGGCGGTTCTTAGCACAAACCTGTGCAGTCTGGTTGAGGGGAAGGAGCGAGCCGTGTTTTCTGTGGTCTGGGAGGTTTCTATGTCTGGAGAGATCATTAGCACACGGTTTTGCAGGTCTGTAATAAAATCAAGAAGGGCGATGAGCTATGAGGAGGCCAACGGTGTAATGAATGAGCAGGGCGTGGAAAGGTGCGAAGTCCGAGAAAGCCTGAGGAGGCTGAACGGGATAAGCAAGATATTGAGAAAGAAGAGGTTTGAGAAGGGATCGTTGGATGTGAGCACGAAGGATGTGATGTTTAGGGATGGAAAGATTGAGTTTAAGCAGAGCTATGAAACGAATATTCTTGTTGAGGAGCTGATGATATTTGCAAACATATCGGCAGCAATGTTTATGTATCATTACTATCCGGAAGCATCTCTGCTAAGAAGGCACCCGCCTCCAAATACAGTTCCTCTAGGCTTTGAGGTTGACACATCGTCTGTAAAAGCACTGAATGAGTCGATACTACGGCTAGATGGGAAGCAAAGCGAGATTGCAAAGCGAGTGCTGATCCGATCGATGAATCAAGCAGTGTATTTTTTGTCGGGAGATGTCACGAGCTTCCATCACTATGGATTAGGGGCGGACATGTATACGCACTTCACGTCTCCAATACGAAGGTACGCTGATATTGTTGTTCATAGGATTCTTGGCCATATTCTCAGCACATCTGGGCAGAGCGAGGAGAGCATCAGTGGGCTTGGACGAGTAGCATTTACGCCTATAGCAAGGCATGGCGAAGAAGGAACCGAAGAGGTGTTTGCTGATGAGAGGACCTGCAAGAATATGAACCGAAGGCATCGTTCGGCACAGAAGGCGTCCTGGGAATGCGAGAAGCTAGCAATATATATGGCTGTTAGACATGCTGAGCCGACTGTCGACGGATATATCACGGGGATCAGGTCGAACGGTGTGATTGTTTATGTTCCTGACTACAACATAGAGGAGGCCGTGGCCTGCAGCACGCAGCTCTGCATGTTTGAAGCAGTGCGGGTCCGTGTGGTACGGGATGACCAGATGTTCTTTGTCCACAGGAGGTTTTTGCTAAAGCTGGTTAATTAGCACTGAGTGTTTTGGTGGTAAGCTGATGCAACGCATACCTGAGAATGGATAGAAACATGGGTAAAATAACATAATTCAATAAACGATATCAATTCACAGATTGCCTGGTGCAATAAGTTTCCAAGGAGAGCTTATTGGAGATGGAACGGCCTTCGAGGATTTTTCAGATCTATGTTGTGTGTTTTCATAAGATGGGTGATTAGACACCTCTTGTATATGTATCTTGCATTGCAGAATGCACATACAAATCCATTTGTGTCTTCTGTAAAAGGCATTGAATGGTTGCTGTGCAATATGCGATTGGATTCAGGCTTGGCATAGTATGTCTTGGCACATGCTTTCTCCTGAGCTTGCTGTCTGAGATGGTGATTTGGCGTGCCTGAGGAGATTTTGTTGCATGGTTTGTATGCAGAGTGTATTGCATCTACAAAGTGCACGAACAGAGACGCATCGTTCAGCACGTTGTGATTGGCCAACGCCTTCGCCTTTGTGCTGTCCCTGATAGACATGCAAGTGTATGCCTTGGCAGGTTTTTGATTATTTTGCCAGCATGCCAAATATAGAAGTGTGTAATTGTTTGATCTATTGCAACGCGGATACTCGGTAGGATATTAAGCTTGTATGCACGAATAAGCCAAGCCGATGGGCAAATTAATTGAGCTCTATGGTAATTATGAATGAAGGATGATGCATATATAAATATTTTTTTGAGCAAACGCATGCAAGCAGTTGTGGAGGAGCTTCTTTTGTCTGGAGAAGGCATTACGCAGAAGCACGGCGAGATATACGAACTTCTTGGACTGGATGTGGTATATGACAAGGGAAGACTGAAAATATACAGCACCAACAAAGCAAAGATTGTTTCGATGGGGACGGGGATACATGTCAGGGCATGCTACAAGTCGATGAGCCGGCTTGCAACAAGGGGATTTGTGAATCTTGACGGGCACGGCATGCCGTTGGAGATACTCGACATGATGGGAAACAAGATTGTGGTTACGTTTGTTGGGAAGGAGAATGCGAACCGGATTGCGATTGTTACAAGCGGGGGGGATGCACCTGGCATGAACTCAGCAATTAAAAGCATAATACGGACTGGAATTAAGTGGGGGGCAACGGTGTATGGAGTGTATAATGGGTATGATGGGCTGATAAACGACAACATAAAGAAGCTGAACTGGGACACGGAGACGTACTACAGCAGCCAGGGAGGGACTGTTCTCCTGTCTGCAAGGTCTGACAGGTTTCTGGAGGCGAAAGGAAGAAAGCAAGCGGTACTGAACATGGCAAAGAAGAGAATCAACTGCATGGTTATACTGGGGGGAGATGGGTCGCTGAAGGGCGCGTTGGAGTTGAGGGACGAGTTTAGGGAGCATCTCCGAGAACTCTTGCGAGAGGGGAAGATATCGAGTGAGGAGAAAAGAAAGATACGAATGAACAAGTCGAGGATGGAAGGCAAGGCAGATGTTGAGCAGACGACTGATGGAAGCGGGGTGATGTATTCCGACTTTTATGGAAAGCCAGAGTGCTACAAGGCGAATCCGACGGTGTACCACGACCTAAACTCGTCTGAGGAGGTTGATGATGGAGAGATGAAGAGAGACGGGGATATCCGATGCGATGAGGAGGAGATTGAAAGATATGTGTATGGGCTGAAGGTGGTGGGTGTTCCAGCATCTATTGACAATGATATATATGGGACCGAGGTTTCGCTGGGGGAGGATTCTGCAATACACAGAGTGGTCGAGGCGATTGATCACCTGATGTCGACGATGAAGTCGCACTCTCGTGCGTTTGTGATTGAGGTGATGGGAAGGAAGTGCGGATGGATAGCTCTTATGTCTGCCCTGGGGTGTGCGGCTGATTATGTGCTGCTGCCTGAGGCGCCTGGCGATTGGAGGAGGGAGATGATGGATGCGATTGCGGTTGGAAAGAAGCACGGGAAGCCTGAGATATTTGTCATTGTTTCTGAGGGAGCGGTTGAGGCCGATGGCACGCCAATACGTGCCTGCTCTGTGGTTGAGGAAATAGATAAGGTCGGGATTGAGGTCAGGTCACTGAAGTTGGGGCATATACAGCGAGGAGGCCCGCCGTCGTTTCAAGACAGGGTGTATGGAACTTTGTTTGGAATCAAGGCGGTTGAGACAATAATGGAGCCGGTTGATGAGCCATTGATGGTAAGAGTGTTCAATGATGAAGTAGATACAATTTGCCTGAGGGAGGTAGTGCTGAGGAACGAAATGACAGCGGTATTTGAAAGGGAGATGAAGTTTCCGGATGTGTTTAGGAGTCGGAATGAGTTTTTTAAGCTTGCATATGTGTACTTCAGGAAGGCGCTGATGACAAGAGTGCTGTATGAGAGCGGATGCAACGCAAGGATTGGGTCTGTGGGGATCCTGCAGGTTGGTGGCCGATCCAGTGGGATGAATGCAGTGTTGAATGCAATAGTGCAGTACTCATTGCGGATAGGAGTGGAGCCATACTACATTCCGAATGGATTCGAAGGGCTTGCCAAGGGCCAGATTGTGAAAGCAAAGCTTTATGAGTTTTCCAGCGATGTGAACAACGGCGGGTCTGCGATTGGAGTGGGGAACGGCGGAGAGATTGATGCTGATGAGCTGCAGAAGAGGATAGACGAGAGTGGGCTGAAGTCGTTGATTGTGATAGGAGGCTCTAAGGCTCTTTCGATGATTAGTAAGATAACAAGAATTAATGTTGTTCTTGTGCCAGCAACTGCACACAACAATGTGCCAGGAACAGGCGTGAGCATTGGATCTGACACTGCATTGAACACCATTTTGAAGATGTCTGATATGTCGAAGCTGAATTCGTTTTCGTGCAAGAACAGTGTGTTTGTGATTGAGATTGGGGGAGAAGAGTGCGGATACCTATCACTAATGGGAGGAATAGCGGCTGGTGCGTTTGAGGTGTTTATTCCTGAGAGGAGGTATCTGATAGGGAATCTTTCTGAAGCAGCGCAAAGGTTGCGGATGAGGTTCAAGGAGAGCTCGAGACGAGGAATAGTGATATTCAGGAATGAAAGGACGTTCTGCTCGATCCCCACGGACAGCTTCTGCAAGGTTCTGAAGACGGACAGCAAAGGGCTGTTTGAGACGGGATATTCTATTCTTGGGCCTATACAGCAAGGATCGAATCCATCACCGACAGATAGAATATATGCAGTGATTCTAGGGATTGAGGCGGTTGATCTATGTGTTGCAAACAGTGGGATCGGCGTGGTGGGCATCTGTGGAAGCAGCATTAGGTTTACAAAGATCGGAGATGTTTTGGATGCATTTGATTCTGAGCATGACCGGGAGAAGGATCCGAAGTGGCTCAAGTACTCGAATATATGTAGATCTGTGGAATAAAGCGAATGCAAATTTTATGTGTATTATACGCATTGTACTGCTGTCGATTTTATCTAACACGCTTTGCTCATGAGCGAAGCCAATATAGTCTGCTGTTGGCATGCTCAGTGTATATCAGCACACCTATGTGCAGCTACATGCTTGCGCAGCATTTGTATGCAATCAATAACACATTTTGTAATATACCTGTTTTGTGTTCATGCATAAGAATGTTTTTTTTTCTAGCTTTGAGCAGGATGGAAAGTTCAGCAAGGAAGCTGTTGTTGGGATAGACGAGGCAGGACGAGGCTCTGTAATGGGATACATGGTCTACGGCGCCTTGATAATGCCAAGGGGCTTTTCCGAGGCTGTTGAGTTCAAGGACTCCAAAAAACTATCTTCCTCAACAAGAGCTCGGCTGTTCGAGTGCATAAAGGAGCACAAAGAGTTCGAATACATTTACTATTGCAATCATCCAGACTACATATCAGAGCAAATGCTCAGCGGAGACAAAAACCTAAATGAAATCTCATTTGACTCAATTTTAAAAATACTAGACGAGATCACGAAAAGATGTAAGACTGTTAGCACTGTTTATATAGATGCGCTAGGAGATTGCAAAGAATGTGCAAAGAAGCTTGAAATGCTGTATCCATACAATTTTGTTGTCAAGGAAAAAGCAGATGCAACATTCAAGGTTGTTTCTGGTGCCAGTATTGTTGCAAAGGTGATGAGGGATTCAATGATGCTGGAGTTTGGAAAAGATGTCGGATCTGGATATCCTGCTGATCCAGACACTGTCAAATGGCTCAATAAAAACATCAATAACGTGTTTGGATTTCCAACAGGAGTCAGATACTCATGGGTAACCATCAAGAGAATGCTTGGCGAAAGAAAATCATTGCCTCTCAAGGGCTCTCTGGCTGGATTCTATGCCAATAGCTCATGAATAAACACAATACCAAGCATTCAGTCAATACTCATTTGTAATATCTTGCCTTATTGTAGGCTACCTCAGCAGAAAAATATACCCGTCTTCCAGAATCTCAACACTGCATTCAACTATTTTTGTATCGTCTATCAATTTACACCCGTTCTCGCTGTAAACCCACCATGTGTAGTGTCCTGATGCTGGATTGCATCCAGTATGGCTGATACATCCCACCACTCTGTACTCATGATCCTTTGCAACCTCGCATTCTTGATCTGCCTGCATAATTTGCAGCGCAATCTCCATATCGTTTTCTGCTGTGCTCAATGCACTCCTTGCCCTCTCTGCTGCATATCCACAATTTACTAGATCTGCAACAAGAGCTTGATCTGCATGTGCATTGCTCATATGCTTCTCAAGCACAAGACTCCGGATTCCAATCTTATAATTGATCTTCTTAAGCTCGCCAGAATCATACACATACCTTCCTACCTGAACAGCCATGTACTTTGGAAGCCTTGTAATGCGTTTTTTCCGTCTTTTATCTCCTCCACACTCACATTTCCATGTATCATCATCAAAAAACACATCCACAGCTTTGCTTATGCTATCATTCATGATTGTGCACACGACAGGGATCTTTTCATGAGTCACACACACTTCGCTACATCCACTGCACTCAACTCTCATGCATATCTCAAAGTTCAGCAGCGATGTGATCTGTG
The DNA here is from genome assembly GCF_021821965.1 of Ordospora pajunii. Taxonomy (NCBI): domain Eukaryota; kingdom Fungi; phylum Microsporidia; family Ordosporidae; genus Ordospora; species Ordospora pajunii. The sequence continues at coordinate 63,711 of NW_026848120.1, forward strand.
GAATCAAATACATGCTCTCGGCCTCTGCAATCTGCTCCAGCAGCAGCACAAGGAACTCATGAGCATCCTGCTGAGTATGCCTCTCAAACACAGGCATGGCTTTCCACACAAGAGTTGCTAGCTCTTCTATCAAAATCCTACTGCCTTTGCCTTCTTTCACAGACTGCCTCATCGTTCCAAAAACACGCATCAGCTGGCAAAATAAGCATTCAAGAGGATTCTTTGCATGGCATACTTCAAAATGCATCTCAGTATCTACATCTTCATGTGAAACAGCATATCCAACAATTTGCAAAGCAGACGAAATATAGCATGTGTTTCCAAAATTGCCTATCCCGACATAAGGCCCATTCACCTCCTCCGCAGGCTCATTGTCACATCCATGCCTGCTTTTCTCACTGCTTTCCATTCCTCCAGAATAATCTATCCTCACACAAACATCATTAATCACATCAGCTGCATCTCGATCCTCAAACCTGATTCTAACCATCCTGTCAAACATGTCATACTCACTCATTACTCTAGAATCGCATAGATAACAAAAAACCTCCACATTCTTCATTCCAAGGCTTTCAACCAGCACAAAGATGTTATGCCCTTCCTTCTCATAATGCATTCTTGCATGCCCTTCTCCTTCAACACCATACTGCTTTCTTCCGCATCCTACATATCCACAGCTAATGCATATCCACAGCCTAGACCTTATGCTACACATCTCACACTCCACCTTACATGCCTCCCCAACATTCAGATCACCTGCATTTACACTACATCCATGAACACACATAATCTCGTCATTCTCTTGTGTTACTCCCTCAAAGTAATTGAGTTCTGCCAATGCCTTCAACTTCTTTACTGCATCAAGCATCTCATCACCATCAATAACCTCACTTCTGACCTCGATTCCTCTTTCGCCTCCAAAATCTCTCGCCTCAAGCACTGCAAAGCATCCAGCCTTGCAAAAGTGGATCTGCTTATGTGCACTACAAAACGAGAGCCCACATCCACACACACATATGCCTTCTGCAATATCTCTATAGCAGTAGCAGCAACACTTCCTGAACCTTGAAAGATTCACCGTAGCATTCATATATGAGAGGGTTAGTGCCTAAACAAATAAACTTCTTGGCTGCTCTCCATCATTACGCCTGTCACTCATGCATATTGCTCAAAATACACACCTGTAAATAATCGTTTTATTCAAACTCTCCTTCCCCTGTGGCCTCCACGCTTCCTAACACGATCTCTTGCTACAGGCGTTACGTCCTCAAACCTGCCAACCTTTAGCCCTGCACGTATCAACGTTCGTATTGCTGTCTGTGCACCAGGCCCAAGCGCCATCGGCTTCACTCCTCCTGCCCCTCGCAGCTTGAAATGCAGTATCTTGATCCCTCGCCCAATAATCTTCGTTGCAACATCCTGTGCCGCAAGCATCGCTGCATACGGCGACCCCTCATCTCGCTGCGCCTTCACCCTCATTCCTCCAGTTATCTTTGCAATCGTTTCAGACCCCGTCATGTCGGTAATATGCACAAACGTATCGTTCCTTGTTGCCTTGATATGTGCAACAGCCGCAAGCTCTGCAACCTCAACCTTCTCAGACATACAAGGGCAATTTTTTTTGTAGTTCAATGTCTCTGTTGCATTACTGGCCTCATCACCACTGCAAGCCCATTCATACAAAAAAATACTCAAACACCTCTGTCTCTGCAGAATCGTTTCCATATGCTCTTACAGTGCATGCATCCTGCTCAATCTTACTCTCAGTCTTCACATTGCATCCAGTACACTCCACAAAAAGCTTGTCATTCTCACTCCACACCCTGCTATTTACAACAGGAACATACACGTGTAGGCACTTGCCGCAAAAAACCATCTTCAGCAATCCGTCTCCGTCACGATGCATTCTATGCCTTATCCTCGACAAAACATACTTCTCCCCGCCAATCCCCATGTAAGCAGGCAAAATACACATCAGATACTTCAAATCCTCATGAATGTTTGCCAAGCTTCTACAAATTATCATTCGCCTAATCCCATCAGAAACAAATATTTTAATCTACTCCATGCTGCTGTATCCTGAACTCGACAAAAAATCATCACTGAGGTTCACATCATCCTCATCCTGCACAGCCATCGCCTGCCCCAGGACAAATGGATGTTCAAGAAGTTCCACTGCACTTGGCCTCGAAAACCTATCAAACGACATGCACTTCCTTACAAAGTCCTTCAGCGCAAAAGACGAACTCTGTCTGAAAAACAGCGGCAGCTTTCCGCGTATAAACATCTTCCACTTCTCCACATCCTTCTTGCCATCATCAAAGTAAAACGGTGTCTGCTTCAGTGACAAAAACCACACAATCGCCCCAAGGCTCCAGATGTCTCCTTTAATCCCATGCACATTCAACTGCGAAATCTCCGGCGGTTTGTAAGGATACGTTCCAAAACTCTTCGAAGGTATCTGTATCTCTGCATTCCTGTCCTCTGGCTTGAATCGTCTTGCAAATCCAAGATCAATGATCTTGTAAATCACGCCATCCTTTGTCTCTTTCCCCATCACATTCGAGATCTTCAGGTCAAGATGTGCTATTCCAAGCTCATGTAGATACTTAAGTCCGCGTAACACCCCTTCGGTAACCTCGCGTATTCTATTCTCATCCCCTCGGATGATCTCCTGAGACACCTTCCGATCCATATGCTCCATAAACAGCCAGATAATCGTCTCCTCCTCTCCCTTTCTATTTACAAATTTCTCCCTGAACGACTTAAACGACTTCACAACATGCTTGTTGTCCAGCATCATCAGAATCTCGTCCTCAGACAGGCCGGGCGAGTCAGGCGCAATGCATCGCTTGATCACAATGTGCGGATTCTTGTATGTATACAGAAACACCGCATTCGCTCGCGTTATCTTCACAGGCATCAGTGGAAGATGCGTCTTGATAGCTGCAAACGCCTTGTTCTGTTCATATCGTGACCTGTGCTCCAGACACTTGTCGACACTTTTGTTTATAAACTCCAAGCATATCTTTTCCATCCTCAAATCCTCCTTGGCTCTGTAAATAAAAAAATATTTTTTATACCAAAAGGTAAAAATAAGAACCATCGTTACCACCGCCACTGTCCTGAAAATCTTCCTAGACAAACTTCGCTGGTACCCTTGCACTAAATACCCTGCATTCCTCACAAAGCTTGCCCAGCTGCTCTTCTTGCAATCACTCATACTCTAAATCTACTTTATTTATTTATGCAAATTTCATTTATATGATTCACTTAAGCTTTCAAACATGCAATTAATCATATATCAACATACTTCTATATATCAATTTGTACACATCATTTAGCCAGCCAGAGAATGCTTGCTCCACATTCTATGCCGCCATCAACCTGTACGCTTGCATTCAGCATCCTCTTTGAATGCTCTCCAGGGTCTCCTTGTTCTTACGCACTGCCATCATTATCACATCAAAAAGCCTCATTGGGTCTATGCTTTCGGACTTTCCTCTTGATACTGCCTGCATCTTGCTCCTTTCCAGATTCTCTTTCCTGCTCCTTTCATTCTGAAACCATATCTGCACTGCCTTAAGCGGGAGCTTGATCATCAGCGCAAGATCTATCTTCGTCATTTTCGATGGATGTGCCGTGATCTTAAACACCTCCTTCAACGCGGTCATCTGGAACATCGTCTTTCTTGTCCTTACCTCCCCCATTTGCTGTGTATCCTCGCCATCCCTCATCAGCTTCAGCAACCCCAGCACTCCACTCATCTCCCTCACATCAAGCTTCCCTTCTTGCATCCCGTCCTGCTGATTTTTCAATAAATCCAAAATTATCTTTAATTTCATAAAATAACATCAGAACCTTAAAAATCTTCTCCATACTAAATCTCAAAAAATAACCACCATTACAAAACCCATATACCCCATCAACAAGGGATATCCAACCACTACTTGCTTGTTGCTGAACGACAAATACTTGCAGAAAACAACAGATGCCGTGTAGCTCGACCACAGTGCTGCCACAAACCCACAGCACATTCGTAGCCCACTCCCCCGCATCAATACACTTGTGATAGAGAACAGAACTATCGGCAGAAACGAATAGCCCAGCACACTGCAGCACTCAAGAAACCCAACCCTCTTCGTGTCCAGCACATTCAGAAGAAAATACATGCTGAATGTTATCAACAACGAAATAAAATAAACATATCCAAAATGAATCCTGTAGTTCATCACAAGCCCAAGGCAATAAAGTCCAACAAACACAATTGGCCCAGAAAGATCTGCATTCTTCACAAACGAAAAGTCAACATCACTCTTCTGCATCACCTTGAAAATGAGTTTACTCTCCTTCTTTATTGTTCCAAAATCAATTCCAAGCTCCTCTAGCAATGGCCTGTCGTTCGGCAGCTGTCCAAGCAATGCAGACTTCAAGTCAAATTTGTTATAATGCTCCTCTTCATCCACATCAAAGCTCATCCCAAGGGCCATCCTAACCATTTGTTTTATTTATACAAACACTCTTACACTTTATCACTACATCTCTACTGGTACACTCATTGCTTTCTCCTCAGCATACTATACTTCTCAAAACATCTTTAATAATCCACCATTATAGCCTCTTAATTAGCAAGAAGCACTCATCATTGAAGTTCGACATCGGCCACTCAAGCTCAAGATCAACATAGCTCTTCCCATCAAACATCACCAGCTTTTCAAACAGCTTGTATGCCGCCCTGAACTCCCCAATCGTCTTTGCCTCCGTGTGTAAAAAGAATGGGAAGCCTATCACCTTGTACATCCCAGTGTAGTATGCTGTCTTGATTGCCTTTCCAGAAAACACCTGCACCACACACATTCCATTCGCAGTAAACTCTTCAAATGCATCAAACGACTTAAGATAAAGCGTATCCCTCACCGTATCCACTACCCTCAGGTCTCTTGTCGAATGCCCTCTTGCAGGCGAAAAACACATAAAGTGCGACACAAGAACACTCTTAATCAGCTCAAGTGACGTGCTACCCGTCTTCATCACAAATATATGCAGATGCGAAATCACATTGTAATCAATCTCCCTATCGCAGAACGTCACATACACAATTTGCTGGTTTTCTCCTAAAATACACCGCACAGAATTCTTTTCCTGTAGGTACCTCATGATCCCCATCTCGGGTACCACATCAGACACCGCATAATCTTCGCCTGTAGTTGCCACATCAGAACTCTCGCATACAGCCTCTTTGCTCAAGAGCATGTCTTTCGACCCCACAAACTTTTGCACTCGCTCCTCAAACGACCTAAGCGCCAGGCCTTTCTCCACAAAAACAGTAAAGCCATGCATCCCACAATGCACATTCACACACACTCGCCTGCAAAAATCCCTCATAAACTCCCTATACACAGAAATATGCTCCCTTCGCACTGCAACAAGAACATCCCCTTGCGGAAGATCCTCCATCCTTGCAGAAATACTCAACGGCGATGCATACTCAGCCTCCCTAAAAACAACAAACTCCTCAATTCCTGTCTTTTCAGCTATCACATTCATGTTCTCCTTAAGACTACCAGACATGCTTACACATGCGCATAGCCTCAAGGATGTCGGTAATGTGTCTTCGCACCATGGAAGATTGTTGAAAATCTTGAGAAAAACTAATCTGCTACGGTCAAAATCAATCTTCTTACTGCATGCATATACAAAATAATTCGCATCCGGATTAATTGCTCCGTCACTCACCAGCCTAGTTTCCATTCTTAGGCTAACTCCCACAGCTTGCTCGCCATCTGCCCTTATCTTCTTTGTCTCGTCGTGCGTTCCCTCTCCATCACAGCCAGTCTGCTTATCTACCATCTCTTCGCCAAATGCTTCTTTACGGGTACATTCAAACAGATATATCTTCTTTCTGGTGTTGTTCAGCCGCCTCTCAATACTGTTATGCAACATCCGAACACTATCATTCTCATTCATCTCAATCTCAAAGTGCTCGCTCAATGGATAGTCATACGACTCGGTGTTGCAAAACCCCATCCCTCGGTAGTTCCTCATGCACTCCATAGTCATATACTTGATCAAACCCTTCCTCTGCTTCCTGCCCAGCACCTCTGCTGTCACTGCAGGAATCTCAACCTCTGCATTCAAAACAGACTCAAGCATGCTCTTCCTCACATACACCAAGTAGTATCCAGAATACTCACGCATCCTCTCCTTATACGGATGCTCGCCTCCAAAGTTCCCCTCCATCACTTCCTCCTTTCTGCTCTTTGTAACAACCCCATCGTTAAACTTCAGCCACTCCCCCCCATGCTTCAGGTACACATAGAAATGCCCTTCCTCAACATCTCCCCTGTGGACAACAACAGAGTACAGCTCATACTGGTTTATATCCATTCCATTGCCATGCTCCGTCTCTGCCTCTTCCACACAACTCACACTCTGCTCATCTACAGTCCCTCTTGGCATATCCACAAACTGCTTCATGTCCAATACATCCGGATACTCAAAATAGTCATTCACCTTGTATCCCTTTCCGCTCTCAAAGTCAACATTGAACCGCTTCAGCAGCACAAAAATCACAGGAGGCAGCTCTCCAAACATCACCCCCTTCTCCGCATCAACAAGCCCGTGCTTCTCACAACTGTACCTGTTGCTTCCCTCCAATCGCTCAGGCTTCACATATCTCTTCAATGACTCAATCAGGCTGGAATCCAGCTTCTTGTTCATAAAGTCCCTGATCTCCACTTGGATGTCCTGAAACTTCTCCCTGATCTTTCTGACACATCCGCACTTTGCATTGATATAGGTTATCTGCTCTCCTTGTATGAGCTTCTCAATAAACTCTTTGCTTCCGCTGTCTTTCTCAAGCAGATCAAAGAAAAACTTCGAAAACTCATGGATGTCCTGATGCACATGCACATCATCAACCCATGCATTATTAACAACAAACTCCGTCGTGTCAACCATCTTACTGCTCTCCTGCATGGCCTTGAACAACCTTTGCAAATGCAACACTCGTCCGCTTGGATTCAGTGCATACACGTCATTTCTAAACTTCCTTATTCCAAACAGCGTCTGGATCAACGAGTTGATGTAGCATGTTGCCCCAAGGTTCTTCAGTCCAACATACCCTGTCGAGTCCTTCGAATCATATTCCCCACTCACTACATCCACCCTCACTCTGATCTCATACTCATCACAGCCTTCAACATACACTCCTGTGTCTGCATTGAACATAGAAAACTGATACTGGCCATCGTATCTTCGCCCATTGACACTAATCCAAAACACCACAAGCATCTCGTGATACGACCCTCCCATATACTCCAATGCAAGATATATCTTGCTGTTCCTATTCGACAAAACCATCTTCCACTCATGTCCACATGCAGAAAACTGCTTAGACTCTATCTTCGACCCATTCGACGGTTTCCTTACTATCCAGTTTGTGTCCATCTGGGGCTCCTCTCAAAAACATTTAACACATATCTACGCCCTCCATCCACAACATCAGTAAACAATCAATCACATCAATCACAGGTATGCAAGGAAGCCTCAACAATTGCATGCAGTCAACAAAACGCCTTTACTTCCTTTATCAAGACTCCTCTCGCAAGCTTCATCACTTGCTTGCGGGCAACATCTTCACCTATATGATACATCCCATCACTCAGCTTGCATTCTGTTCTACTCTGCGAACTCCCATCCCCGTGACACTCTTGAAAACACTCTGTCAAATAGTACCTGCTGGGAAACAAAGTTCGATGTATTTCTGTAGTAGTAATGGCCTGCAAAACAGTCCAGGTTTCTGTAATAGCAGCAGTAGTAGTGCCCATCTATGGATGCACCAGGGATACTTCTGCTCTTGGGATCCGGCAGAATAAATAGCTCCTTGATCTTTATGTACACAAAGTCGCTGTTTGCTATGTCGTATGCACTGCCTGCATTGGCATACTCCATCCTCCACTCAGGAAACAGCTTCCAGTGGATGATGTCTGGATTCGTTGCTAATGGCGGTTCTGTAGTAAATGGATAGATGCTACCGGCCATCTCTCCTTCGAAGTATGTCGTAAGTAACTCATACTTGTCACTGATGTTGTGGATTTCAAATGTGCCGCAGACAATTTCTTGCTGCTGATCCACAGCATCAATCACCATCTCAATTGTAAACGACCCGCCGCTTGAAAGCTGATTTCCTCTATACCTTGCACCGCTTTCAAGCCCAAAAGACTCTATACAATGCATCGAGAATGCTTCTATCGGCGTTTTATCCATGCATTTACTCCTTTTTATGCTCTGCTCCTGGGCTTACTTGCTAGCTACGAATAGCATAAGGCATTCAAAGTGGATATTGGCTTCACAACTAAGCAAACCATTTAATCAATGCATGATGCACTGGATCAATAAACTGCATTCATGCCTCCCGTCACCCAGCTATGCTGTGCATGCAGATCAATCAAACAGCGCAGCTATCATCGTGCAAATGACACAATTCTGTGACACAGGCGGCACGACATCTAATCTAATTGGACTGCCACAGTGTCAGTAGCAAATATATGAACAATAAGCCATGCATGCATGCACAACCACGAGCAGCAACTTGAACATAAGCAAAGGATATCGCTGCATAAAGTCTTTTCAAAGCAGATGAGTCCGGATGATCCGGCACATCTTGATGCATGCGAGCTCAAAAAGCACTGCTACCATGGGTTTTCTGATCGACTGCTGAGGCCAATGTACTGGAAGGTGTTTCTGTACCACTATAGCAGAAACAAATTCAGGGCAGAGCTCTTCTCAAGCAGACGAAGAGAGCTGTATGAAGCATATGCTGCATCAATCAGTCATCAAGGCAGCAGCATACACAAGCACTACAATTTAATCGAGAACGATGTCAAACGAACATTCATCAGGCCAAGAGTGCATAGAATGAGTGCACAGTCATACACTAGATCATGCGACTTTCTGGATGCTTGCACATCAGATCCAGGAGCAAGCCACAGAAGCGCAATCAAAAGAATATTGATGTGCTATTCAATTGCCAATTCATCAATAAGGTATGTACAGGGAATGAACTTTGTTGCATGTGTTGTGTACTATGTGATGTGTGCTGCGAATGGCACTGGAAGCAGCAGAGACATTGAGTCTGACACGTTTTTCTGCTTTAACAATCTGATGGCAGAGATTGGAGACAACTTCACTGAAGATCTGGACCACAGCAGTGCAGGAATAGCGTACAGAATCGGCATTGTTGCTGGTATTGTCAAGACAGCCGATTCAGAGCTCTACAGTGTCATGAAGAGCAAAGGATTAGACAACTGTATGTTCTGCATGAGATGGATCTTGCTTATGTTTGGATCGTGCTTTGAGATTGATGATGTTGTTTGGCTGTGGGACAGGCTGCTGAGTGATGCATCCAGGTTTGAGATGGTGCTGTACTGCTGTGCATCAATAATCATCCTGATGAGAAACACAATAATTAGCAATGACTTTGACGGATGTATGCAGATGCTCCAGGAATCCTCTATTGTTGATGCCAAGACGATGTTCTACATGGCTGATGGCCTGAGAAGGAAGCATCTCGAAAGTATGCTGCAGCATTGATGCTAATGTAATGGCTCATGCATGGCTTCTGAAACATAATAAGGCAATCGATCAAAAAACAAAGAAGAGCAGTGATGAGTAAGACAAAAAAACGCATTGAGGCATTGTCTGAACTCTTTGAAAGCGAGAAGTCGTACATCAAGGATCTGTTGCTGTGGGAAAGGAGCTTCAGGATGTGGATTCTTGGGTATCCACTGTTTGAGCTCAAGATAAAATACGAGATATGCGATAGAGTGTTTGTCAACATGGAAAGAATCAGGCTGCACCATCAGAGCATATTCGAAGACATGAAGAGGCAGAATCTGGAGATTTATTCGCAAATATCCCACGGGAGCATGCCTGATGATGGCGACTTGTTTGTTTTAGGCAGTGTAGACCATGATACCGAGGCCTTAGCAAAGCTGGAGTACATCTCAATATACGAAAACAGACTGGATGGATTCAAGCTGTATCTTGAGTATGTGCGAGGCCTTTCAAAGGCGCAATTTGATCTTGAAAGGCTGATGGAGTACCATCCAGAGTTTGCAAGCGGCGTGAAGGCATTTCTGAAGAGTCACAATGTTGATTCTCTCGGGATTGAGCATTTTCTGTACAGGCCGTCGCAGAAGCTTGCAAGATACCCTCTTCTGCTGAATGCAGTTGCAAAAAACGAGGAGGACGATGGATTCAGGGAAATGTACCTTGAGCTTATAGAGGGCTTCAAGATGATTACAAAAAGCGTTGATCGCGAGTTTAATGTGTTCAACATGCAATTCACAATATACAGGCTGGGCAAACGCTTCAGATATGACAAGTCCGTCAGGAACCAGCAATGCTTGGGGCTATTCCAGATCTCAAGGAGCTTGCTGAAAGAAGGCAATGTGCTTGCAAGAAGTTTGATGTCTGAAAAGCATGTTGAGTACAAGATGTTTGTGTTTGATCACCTGGTGCTTGCATGCAATATTCCGCAGGACAGATTTGATGAAATATGCATCCGTGAGGAACCAATGCCTATGACACGATTGAGGGTTCTTCGAAGCGATCCTGGCATATTCCCAGATGCAATGCCTGCAGGCATGTATTCCTCGCTATTACTGTTTGTGATGGGAGGAGGAATGGCATTGAAGCTTTACTTCAAGGACGATGGAGAGCGAGACGTATACTACTTCATCATCCAAAAGGCCGTGCTTAAGGCAAATTCAAAGCTTAGCAAGAGCATATCCATCGAGGCGCTGCGTTTGAAGAATGCTGGGCGGATGAAGTATGTGTGGAAGTCCGGGCATAATGCCATGATCAATGATGCAGATAGCAACGAAGATGTGTTGAGTGAAAATAATGAGGATGCTGTCAGTGAGGTGTATTCAATGTACTCTGAAGACAATCCTGACCCTGAGCTTGACGAGGCAATACTTGATTTTATAAAAAAGCGAGAAAGTAGTGCGTTGAAAAGAGCATCAAGCCATGGCACAAGCCAATCTGGAATTGACTTAAGCAGTAACAGTACGGCTGATGAGGAAGCGCTTGATGCCAAAAGCAGTACGGTGACGTATGGCACAATGTCTGGGTGGAGAATGCTGTTTTCAAGGTCTGAATGCTTTACCAGGCATGTTGAGTTTCCGTTACTGGCAGCCATGAGCAGGAATACCGAGAATGCCGACTCCAAGCAGGAAGGCATGTGTATTTTTGCAATGGAGGATGGCGGTGTGTATTACAGGCTCTCTGATATGAAGCCAAGGAAGATACTTGACAGGATGGTAGATAAGGTTGTATACGACTCGATGTATGAAATCCTGATGTACATGTCTGAGTCTGTGCTGTATGTGGCTCATTTTGATCTTGAGTCGCCATGCATCGAGGAGGTGATTCTCAGCAAGAGTGTTGGCAATTTCTTCTACAGCTCGACGAGTGGAGGGTCGTACATTGCATCGATCAGCCCTGAGAGCAGCCAACCAATCTCGGTGTTTCTGTTCCTGATTGGCATGTCGAAAGAATCAATTGATATAAGGTTTCTGAAAAGGATGTGTGTTGGATTCCGAGTGTCTAGTGTTCTGTTCTGCTCAGAGCGAATAGTGCTTGCATGCAGGGACTTTGAAATGATCGACATGGACACGCTTAGGGCCGAGAATGTGCTGAACATGCAAGATCCGTTCCTTCCGATTCTTTTCAACAGGCTTGATGCAGCAATAGCGATCTCGATTCTTCCGATATCGCAGCACTCGTTCCTGATGTGCTTCAGCTCGATGGGTTTTATCATTGATGGGGATGGAAGGCTGAAGAGAATAGGTGTGGTTTTTCTGTGGGATTGCGAGCCAGTTGAATTCAAACTGGCAAAGGGGCATGTGATATGTCTTGGGCATGACTGCGTAAGTGTTTTTGATATGAGGACTGGTGTGCTGATTTTTACAAAGTACCAGAAGGATCTACACTTTGTAGCCGGGAGTTCTGAGCCTTTGCTGCATGATGGCGAGTGCATATACACACTGGTTTTTGAATGAATGCCAACAACCTTAATGGCTCAACTGAAGTATTTAGAGCATATAATGCTTAATTATCAATCGGGCTATCTATATCTGCAAGCATCAAGCATCAAGTAAATGTAAAACAATAAATTTAATGTATTGATCGATGTATTAGAATAAAGCATCATTTGCATATGCTTTGTGCCATTGAGATATTGCAATTGTTCATGGAGCGCCTTTGCATCAGCAAAACCGATTGCATGTTATTGATGAGGCAAAATTTCTTCGTTCAAAATAATGAATGGCTCAACAAAGAGATCAAACCATACTACTTAATGCAGATAAACTCTTGCAATCTTTTATCTGTTTATAAGATTGTCCTGCATGCTTGCTCATGCTATATATCCATGTATGCTTTGGCCATTTCAACCACGTCGCTTGGAAAACCTGCTTTTTCAGCAACCATAATGCCAAAGCTCGTGTCGCAAACACCATCAATAACCTCATACATAAGGAGTGTGCCATCGCTCTTGACTCGTTTGTTGACAACATCTTCTCCGCAAAGCTCCGGAAAGTGTGTTGCACAGAAGCACAGCGCACCTTTGGACACAATATGCTCTTTCACTGCCTGTGCAATGCTCAGTCCGTCTATTGCGCTTGTTCCCCTTCCAAGCTCGTCAATAATAATCAGCGAACTACGCGTGCTCAGGTGGCAAATCCTTGCTATATCAACCATCTCAGCCATGAATGTCGATGCGCCCGTAAACGCACAATCACCGGCGCCAGCCCTTACATATATCCCATCAAATATCGGAAGCACTCCATACTCCGCAGGTATATAGCATCCAATCTGCGCCATTAGAGCAATAACACCACAAGTCTTGATAAATGTGCTCTTGCCTCCCATGTTCGGGCCAGTCACCACACACATTCTCTTTTCGCCCATGCTAACTGTGTTTCTTATGCAGTTTCTGTCCTCAAGCACAGGGTGAAACCCGCTCCTTATCTCAAACACGCGATCGCTGAATACTGGCCTTGAATATCCCGCAACACTTGCCTTGATCGAAAACGCATTGAGTACGTCGATATGTGCAACCAAATGATTAATGCACTCGACATCTGGCAGATACTTCTTTATCATCATCCTAAGCTTCCCAAGCACCACTTCTTCTTCTCTATCTATGCCTGCCTTGATATGTGCTTTCTTTTCATTCATGCACGATAGCATTCGTGTAGTAAACGAAACACCTCCCTTCGTAAGGCTAAGCTCAAGAAATCCTTCCTTCTTGAAAACATCCTGGCTTCTCTGGTACTCTCCCCTTGTACTCCTAAACATCCCTGTACTTGCATCATATCTTGCATGCGGATACACTCTATACACCCTTTCGTATTCTGTATATATTTCCCTATCAACCTCGTCAAGCAACTTCCTAAGCTCGCCAAGCTTATCTGAAAACCCAGGCCTGATTGTGTAGCCACACTCTTCTTCTGAATACACATCAATCATCTTGTTGGCCTCATCCAGAAACAAATCAAAGTGTTTGCAAGCTGCATCAAGTGTGGCTGCAAATGTTTCTCTAAGGCATGCTGACGACCCCAGAACCTTCACAATCCCAGGAACACATCGAATCGCTTCAATCAGCCTGAGCATCTCCTTGAAGCTTATTCGTCCGTTCCAAATCCTTCCAATGTGCTTCTGAAGATCAGGAAATCCCTTCAGCCCTTTTAGGTCAACCTGCATCAATGCTTCTACAACATCCAGCCTCTTCTCAATTGCATCCCTATCAGTCAACGGCTGTAGAAACATCTTCTGGAGATGCCTATGGCCCTGATTGGTAACGCACGAAAACGTACTAAAAACGCAGTGCTCGTCTTCATTCAGCACATTCAGTGCAAATAGCGCATTCTTGTCCACTCGACATACAAATCGCCTAACATACTCCCTATGCTCATATCTCTGTTCATCCACCCTCAGATACTCACACAGCATCCTCGTTGTGTTTCCATTGCACTTTCTCAAGTGACTCGGTATTCCATACCTGTTGAGAAGCTCTTCTGCTCTGGTTGTGTCACAAACCACTTCCACAATGTTCTCCTCATTCAGAATCCCGTAGAGGCCGCTAAACACATCATCATCCTTGAATATGCATGTATACATTGTGGATTCACAACTACCAACAAAACTGATCTCCACACATTCCGCAATCTTCACTGCTGCAACAGAAGGCGTCTGTTTGCTATCAAGAAGCATGTCTGCAAAGTCGTGCCAATTCCCAGGATATCCTTCTCTTACAAGCTCATATCCACTATACTCCTGCACAGCCATTCCTCCGCTCTTTCTTGTAAGCAGCGACTTCATCACCTCCTCTGCCTCTCCTTTTGATATCCTCAGCTCATTCATGCCGCCTTTTCTGACAACATCTCCATGTCCGTGGCCTGTAACATGCCTGATATCGTCATCAAAAACACTGTACCACTCCCCTTTTACAAATACCTTGAACTTGCTGCTATCCAAAGATTTGTAGAATCTTACAAAATCATCACTCATTCAATGGGATATGCTTATTCTCTATCTAAACTAAGTCTAAGCATCAGAAACTCTAATTATTTATTAGTCATGCCCATTATACACACTTGCTTCCACTTTCACTTGCATTAGCACTCAACACAATCATACTCCACTGCTCACGAGCCACAGCACCTGTTCTTGCTCTTCGCACTGTTAAAAAACATTTTTGTCTCATACCGCAGGTGCTCAGACTTTGCAACAAGATCCTCTATCTTGTCATCCCTCTCAAGCACCGCAATCAATGTCTTCGACAGAACTCCTCGTGTCTCCTCAACCTCTTTCTGCACTTGATGCAAAATATGCTTCGACGTGGGATCCTGATACTCCTCAATCAGCTTCTCAATGTTCCCATTCTTCGCCTCCTCAAGAAACTTTAATGCAACCGCTCCTGGATATTCAAAGTTCGAGCATGCAACATATGCTTGATCTCCCTGCACCATCGTAAACAGCTTGTAGCTCTCTTCATTAAACTTATGCACATACTCTTGGAATTTGTATGTCTCCAGTCTCTTAGCAAGTTCATGCGAAATAAAAGTCACCGTCTCCTTCACCTTTCCTCGCGTAAAAAACGAAAACTGCCCGAGGCTAAACACCTTCTTTCGGATATCTCCGCTGTTCACATCAAAAACTATCAGCGAAATCATTCCCATTGCTAGGGTTCACTCCATACTTCTTATGTCCAAACTCACACAAACCATATCTAAACACAAACATTGAATAAATCATTTAATTATCCTCCGGCTGCCGCGCCCATATCCATTCCTTCCATTCCAGAGCCCTTCATGGATTCAGCCATCATAGTCCGTAGGTCATTGGACCTGTTCTCGAGCTCTTCCAGCGAGAAGTCTGTTCCGTTTATCTGCGCAAGCCATGCCTCGTGATCACGGACCGCATTCATCACATTTTCCTTCTGCTCCTGGGGAATATTGGACTTCTCCATTGCACTGCTCACAGAGTGCAGTGTCTGCTCAAACGTATTCTTCTTTCCTATTTTCTCTTTGATCTCCTCGTCAATCTTCTCATGCTCCCTTGCACTCTCCGTCATTCTCTTGATTTCCTCCTCACTCAACCTGCTCTGTGTGTTTGCAACCTCTGTCCACCCATTCTTACCTGTTTGTGTATCCTTTGCCGTGACTTTAAGCACTCCGTTGTGGTCAACTTCAAACGTCACCTCAATCTTCGGCACTCCCGCAGGTGCAGGAATAATCCCATCAAGATTGAACGATCCTATTCGCTTGTTATCTGCACACATCGTTCGATTTCCCTCAAATATATTGATGGTAACCGCAGTCTGGTTGTTCTGGTATGTCGTAAACGTCTCTGTCTTACTAATCGGAATGCTGCTGTTCCTCTCTATCAACACCGTAGATACTCCTCCTGCTGTCTCAATGGACAGATCAAGCGGAATGCAGTCAATCAGAAGCAAGCTCGACCCTCCTGCAAGCGCATCAGAGTATATTGCTGCTGCCTGGTATGCCGCTCCATATGCAACTGCCTCGTCTGCATTCACAGGCTCAATCACCTTCTGTGCTCCAAAGTAATCCGTCAGCATGCTCTTGATCTTCGGTATCCTCGATGACCCTCCCACAAGAATCACCTTCCGGATGCTGTTCTTCGCCTCCTCAAGCGTTCTTTCAAGATTCTGATTCAGCAGTAGCTTACTGCCATCTGTTGAATATTCAGTGCGTGGCACCCCCTTGTACTGTAGCAGGCATCCCTTCACTCTCTCCATGCATCTCTTGAACAGATCGTCACACAGCATCTCAAACCTGGTCCTTGTAACCGGAATAACCAGGTCTTCTACTGCGTGGAAGCATGGAACATAGATCGAGCTGCTTATAGATGAACTCAATACTGCCTTCACTCTTGTGCACTCAGCCCTCAGCCTCAGTATCGAGTTCTCCTTCAGATCCTTCTCGTTCACAGTTGCATTCTTCTTCAGGAACTCCGCAATGCAGTAGTTGATCAACAGATTGTCAAAGTCCTGTCCTCCCAGGAACGTGTCTCCATCCGTCGCCCTTGCTATCCCAAGAGACCCCTCTACCGAGTTAAACTCAAAGTCAAGCACAGACACATCAAACGTACCTCCTCCCAGATCAAACACAAGCACATCCTCCTTTATAGCGTACTTTGCATTGCTCTGTGTCTGCACATGTCCATATGCAAGCGCCGCCGCCGTAGGCTCTGCAAGCAGCCTGACTCTGTCGGGATTAAACCCTGCTATCGTCGCTGCAGCCTTTGTGCTATCTCTTTGCGGCTCACCAAAGTATGCAGGCACTGTCACCACTGCAGAGTCAACAGTCACGCCAAGCTTCATCTCTGCAGCCTTCTTCAGGTACATCAGTACCCTCGCACTGATCTCAATCGGCGCATAGTAGTGGGTAACCCCATCCTTCGTCACCTTGATAGCTATGTTGTCGTTGCTGTCAACATTCGAGTCGTCCTCCTTCCTTGCCTGATGATTGTACTTCACAACCTTAAATGGCCACCTCTTCAGCGACTCCTGGATCTTCGGATCATTATACGATCGTCCAATCATCCTCTTCGCATCAAAAACCACAGACGACATATCGCTCCCAAACATATTCTTCGCTGCCGTTCCAACAACCACATTGTTGTTCTCGTCAAAACACACCACAGACGGCGTCGTCCTCTCCCCATCTGCATTCGTAATTATCTCAATATTCCCATTGAACATCGACCCCACACACGAAAACGTCGTTCCAAGATCAATTCCAATCGCATACGATGTCTTGTTAGGCGTATTAGATTCACTCATCCTATACTGTTAGGGCAATCACTCACTTTTATTCTTTTTTCTTTCGCGATTTTTCAGTTTTTTCTAGAAATCAGCGTGCTCATGCACCACATCCATATCTCATTTCCGCTCTAAAATCCTCAGTAAAGCATTGTCCTTCAAATTAATCACTTTAATTTCTCGTCACCTCATCTCCGTTAGCGCTCTCTTCTCTACATACTTACTCAAAAAGCACCTCAAAGCACCTTCTAGCATACTCAATCACTCGATAGTCTTTGCTCCTCAACACATCAACCAACACCCTCCTCACCTCCTCAATAAGCCTCTTGTCTCGCCTTCTCGCCATCTCGCCAAGTATCACATACACCTCTCTTTGTATCATCATCGAATAGAACCCGTTATACACCGCTTCAATGCGGTTGTACTCGTCCAGCACATGCCGAATCCTCTCAACAACCTCCAAGTACACAACTTCAATGTCATCAAACACAATCCCATAGCACCTCATTAACACACTTTCTCTCCTGTACCGTGCATCCATACCTATCATCTCAAATATCGCCCCATAGCCTTCCTTCAAATCCATCAGCGTCACCTCATCAAACGGCTGCTGTTCAACTCCTCCCTGCTCAAAATACATCTTCTTAACCCCCACAAGCACTCCGTGGTAGAACATCAAAAACTCCAAGGCAATCCTCTCAACCCTCTTCATCTTGCCAACTACCTCGTCTCTTACCTCCATCATTCCATCATCCCCAGGCTCTGCATCCCCAGCCGCACTACTCATCAGCTTGCATGCCTCTGCAAATATCATCTTGCTTCCGTTCACAAACGACACAAACCGATGCCTACTCATCTTTCCCTTCGTTCCACACATAACTCCACGCACCACATCCTCCCACAATCCTTCATCTCCACAATACCTCGCAATATTCACCACCACCTCAGAATATCTCTCTCCGCTTCGTCCCAGCAATAATCCTATCCTTTCAATCAGCATCCGAGACAGCCCTACATCCTCTGCAGAAATCCATGAGACATACACATCCAGCCGAGCATCCACAAAGTCCTCTCCACTTGCAAGCATCTCGATCATCCCAATCACCTTTTCCTGTAGCAGTCTATTTCCTGAAGTAACAAATCTTTCAAGGTAAGGCATCAGCATCCTCAGATCATGCTCCCGAATCAAAAAGCATTTCAGCATCTCAACCATTTCTAAGCATATCGGAAGACTCTTCATCCCTGCAGCCCTTCTGCCGGACAATCTATCCTCATAATCAGCCCTATTAACTCCATAAATCATATCATTCTGCACATTCACTTCATTCACAGGCTCAGCATTGCATACACAATCAATCGGAATTCTTCTCAGCATACTTTTGTATATTTCCTGTATTCTTACTCTCATTCCACTATCCCTCACCTCTAGATCCTTCTTACAAATCTTCATGCCAATCCCCACTTCTCTCTTGCACTCATCACTATCAGTAATACACTTTACAACCATCTTGAACCTTTCCATGCTCAACAGCCTTACCTCATCGTTATTACTGCAAACCCCATCCACTAAAACCTCAAAAAACACATTGCTCACACGCTCATGCCTACAAATCATCTCCACACATCCTCCACTCTCACGGAGCATCAAACACACCGTGTTCAGTTCATCAGAGCCTGACTCTGCAATCAACTGCCTTCCCTTCTCAAAAACCTCGCATATCCCAATCACCGCCTCAGACCAAATCCCATCTGCATCATTCATCCACGCCGCATTCATCATAAGCTCAAGCAAATACCTAACTGCCGTATCTCGCATGATCACTCTGCCGTCGCTCAACTCCTCCCTAAGCATCTCCACATACTTCGTCCATGCTTCCCTACCCTTGCTCTCCATTCGATTCATACCACCAAGGCACTCTCCAACATCCCGCAGAACATACATCAACCTTATGCCCTCATCCTCGCCAACACTACGGCACATCATCCATAAGCATTCAACAATCACTTCAAAATGCCTTCCACTCAGCAAATGACTAAATCCACCAACCATCCATTGAATCAGCAAATACACACTCGAGTAGAGCTCAGGAACACATCCATACCTAACACACTCAACAATCACATCCCATCCCGCTTCCGGTGTCACAAGCCTCAGCACCTTAAGCAGCACTTCCAGCACCTCCTTCTTCTCTGCATCTGCACTTCTCTTCAGCATCCTCTCCATCATCCCAAAAACCACTCCTTCAATCTCAGCACTCAGAATCTCAACATCACTGACATAATCAACAACAATCAAGCAGAAGATCCTTGTGGCATACATTCTATCTTCCTTGCTTTCCTCAATAACCCCATTCAGAATCATCTCAAACATCCTGACATTCAGAGGCTCAACAATCACTGGCTTCATCACATTGAACACAGAGTGTAAAAAATCAATCTTCTCCTTTCCACTCCAGGCATTTTCTGCATTATCGCCATCATGAATCATGCTTACACCCTTCAGCACATAGAACATCTCTTCTGCATCAAAATGCCCGATTGCATCAACAACCAGACCTACACACTCCTTTCCTTCGTCAATAACAACCTTCCAAGACTCCTGCACACCCTTTCTGTTCTCTATTGCACACTGCATCATCTCCTTACAAAACCCTAATCTCATGCCTACACTCAAAAACTTCTCGAGCCGTTCCTTGTCACCAAATCCTGCATAGAAATCAACCGCGGCACACAGCAAATCTTTCACATCATCATGAACACGCCCAGTATCCATCAGCTTTGAAAGCAGCTGCGTAGAAAACTTGTCAAAAAACACCTTTGCGCATGGATTGTACCGTGTTCCATTCAATTCCGCCTGGATGGCCAGCTGCACCTGAAGCGAGCCCTTAATCGATGCAATTACATCCCTGCTTCCCATCTCATCAACAGACATATCTCCAAGAATTCGGAAAAACACCCTTCTGACAGCTATCGCATTAATCCTTGCCAGGTAAACACTCATTCTTCCAAAAAACTCAAGAAACATCTCCCGCTCCAGCTCATCAAACCCATCGTATGCCTTCTCAACCTCACAAAAAAACACTTGAATGCTTTTCTCAAACATCTCACCGTTTCTTTCTGCCAATGCCTCAATCACCTTGTAAATTCCTCCCTTCGACGAGCATCTCTTGCTTACTAGCCGTACCAGCGAATCCATCACATCATTCAAATACACATTCTTAACGACATCATGCACAAAAAGCCCATCCCGCAACGTAATCATGCACAGAGCATCGACCACAAAGTAGCACATCTCCTTCGAGCAAGAAATACAGGCCAAAAGATGCTTCAAGAAACACATTCCATCATTAACTGCCTGCACCGTCCTGCACATCTCAATGCATGGAAGCTGCTCAGACTTCGAGTAATCCACTCCATCCACATTTTCTGCATCACATACTCGCTCATTAATACTCATGTCGCCCTCGCTTTGCACCTTCCTTGCTGGCATAGAATACATCCTAGCAAATACAAAATCAACTAAATGCATCGCTATCGATCTTGCCGCTGTTTGCACCTGCCTACTTTTATCATCTACCATTGCAAGCAGGCTCTTTAGCAAACTCAATGCAACATCTCCACCAAACTCATCGTACCTCATCAAGTAGTAGCTCATTTGAAGAATCTTCATCTTGGACGCCTCGCACCAACTGTTCTCTCCGATTGCACAGACAATCTCCTTTGCATCTTCATAAGCAAACAGCTCGTTCACAAGGAGAATATACACAAAGTCAACAACAAACAGCGGCACATGCTTTCTTGAGCACATCGCATTCATAAACATCTTCACAATCCAGCACTTTTCTTTTATGAAGTGCTTAATCCCCTCGTTCTCGACTCCTTTGATCTCATCCTTTGCCCTGTGGCACATTGCAATCACGTCAGCATCCTCGCATGTCCTCATGAGCCTTTCGATACAGGCATCAACCTCAGCCTTGTCGAGGTACATTTATTTACAGAGGGTTGCTGAGTCGTATTTATTGATTGCCTGAAACGCATGGCGTGCTATGCGCATCAGCAGTAAACATTGCGGCGGTCCACTCGGTTTGTTGCTACGCATGTTAAAATCACAAAATGCAATGCCCTGATGTTCGTCTTCATGGGATTGCCTGTTGACGACGGGCACACACAGCTCACAGAGGATCAGATATGGGGTGAGCATGGCGTGCTTCTCAGCAGAATACCGCTGCCATCGTTCACAGGAGTGTCCCTCGAGGGCATAGTGAACCAGGTAGAGAGGCTTTGCTCGTTGCAGAAGATGTGTGAGGGAGTTCTGAAGACATTCAGCAAGCAGGAGACGGCTGGCGATGCTGAGGAAAGTCGTGCCTACCGGAAGCTTAAGAACATGAAAGATGCGCTCAGGTGGGACGAGGAGTGTTTCATGACGGACTCAATTGATAAGGCAATTGCGCTTCTAGAGAAAGAATGTGCACGGATCAGCGAGAGATTCAACGCAATGCTTGAAGAGTTTAGTTATGCCAAGGCAGAGTGCGAGAAGTTGCAAAGGCTTACAAGGGGGAGCCTGAGTGAAATCAGCCTGAACATCATTGTTGAGAATGACGAGCATTATGAGTTTCTAAAGGTGCTTTATGTTGTGGTGTCGAAGGGAAGGATGAATGAATTCAGAAGAATGGTTGATGAGTCGCCATACATTTCTGAGGATGCAGTTGTAAGCATAAGCAGCGACGAAGATTATTGCCTATTCAAGCTTTATGTGCTGCTGCACAACGAGGACGAAGTCCGGAGCGCAATACACATGGGTGGATTTACAATCAAGGAGCTGGACGAGGAAGGAACATCGTGCACGCAGATTACAAGGGAAAGGCGAGCTGCCGAAGAGAGATACTCGTCATCGGAGGGATGCCTTATAAGGTTTATACATGTGAATCTTGATGATGCACTGAAGATATTAATCCATACAAAGCTGCTCAAGCTGTTTGTGGAGTCTGTGTATAGATACGGGCTTCCCACTGAGTATGCATTTTTTGTGGTGAGCGGGGAAAAGACAAAGATTCTCAAACAGCTGGTGCCGATCGCAAGAGGCTGGCCATCAGAAAGAATTGCATACGACGATGAAGGAGACATTAATGATGAAGAGGATGTCTTCTTTGCACTAGAAGAGCTCGATATCAACCGGAACGATGACTAGGTATGATGCTTGCATCTTGCAGTCCAAGTGATCACCAGTAGCTCAATAGTATCTCCTGCTATACATAATAAATACGATAAAGCATGCTAGTTTATTGTATGCTGCATTGGTATGGTGCTGAGCATTTATTCCTTCCATACCTTTTTGCATTCCATGCATTTGTAAAAGATGGTCATGGGCTCATCTGCACTCCGTGTCTGAAGCTCAACAAACGACACCTGCTCAGACCCGCAATCGCATTTTCTTCCACATTTCATAACAAACTTTGCATTTTCTTGCTCGTCTATCAGTCCTTCACTTTTCTTTGGCTCTATACACGTCGTCTTCGATATCTCTTCAGACATCAAGTACACATACTTGCACATGTTGCAGAACAATCCATTGCCCGATGCTTGCTTCCTTACCACAAGCATGCTTGAGCACAGCGGACAAAACAACATTTCTGGGATAAATCCACAGCAGAATCAATCACGATGCAGACTGCAGAATCAATTGCAATGATTATTATGATTATTCAGCCATTTGCAAAACACACAAGTATACACAGCCACACCATAGGTATACCATAGTGCTTATATTTCACAGACACATCTCTGTTGTATCATCAAAGAAAAACCGAAAAGCATACACTCCTTGCTCTTCGTCAAGCTCTTGATGCATCAGAGTTGCATCAGTTTGCTTGTTCTCAAACCTAAAGCCAATATTGTCGTATGGTTTGCATACAAACACAATATACCGGTATCTATCATCATATTCTTCTACACCCTGCTCAAGGCTACTCACAAAGCGATACTGTGGAAGCTCCTCGGCAAGCTCATATCTTATCACGATGCTATATCCCTTTCTGCCCCCTTGCACCAAACAGCG
Organism: Ordospora pajunii; assembly: GCF_021821965.1. NCBI lineage: Eukaryota > Fungi > Microsporidia > Ordosporidae > Ordospora > Ordospora pajunii. Next base: position 87,125 of record NW_026848120.1, read on the forward strand.
TATCTCATGCACTGGCACACCTATCCCAGCAGTATTCTCCTTGTTGATCCTTGCATTATGTTTCCTGCCTTCTCTATGGCGTACATAGCTCATCTCTGTAGAATGCCTTGTATTGCAAGTAGCACACACATATCTTCCTGTATCATCTCTAGTCAGATTCTCATCGCTATCTAGGCCATGGACCTCAAAAAACAGTTTCTTGCTTCTCTCTTGCCTATGCCTCCGAATCTCAGCTCCGGTATGAATCTGTATTCCCCTCTTACTCATCCCAGGGATCCATATATCTACTCTGTGTTTTAAATCTACTTATTTTCGAGCTATTCTATTGGCCGACCATCGAGCCTTCTACTGCCGCACATGCCTTGACTGCTACCTCGTTCAATAGTCTCTTCATTGACTCAGCCAAAAGCCAGTCAAATCCCTCATTCACGCCCTCTCCACTTCTGGCGCTGCACTTCATAAGTCTCACGTCTTTTCTCGATAAAAACTGCTGGAAATCATTTCCAAGCATATCCTGACTGAATGCTGTGCCTATATCGCATTTGTTTGCCAGCAACAGCATAGGCTTGCCCACAACTGCAGACTTTATCCGGCCTACATGTTCAGTAAACGACCGGCCGTCAGTCGAATCAAAAACAAACACAACTCCATCGACATCCTCATAGTAGCTCGACCAATGCTCCTGGAACACAGACTGCCCTCCTACATCAAGAACAACCAGTTCATATCCTCTGTGCACTCCACTGTGTATCTGATATCCAAACGTCGGCATGGCATCCATCACGGGCTTTCCAAAAAGACGATGTAGAACACTTGTTTTGCCTGCATTATCAAATCCGAGAACAAGAATCCTCAGTTGGCTTCGTTCCTTCTTGATTCTCCTCACTATCCTGGCGAAATGCATGGCACATGCCATCAAATGTTTTTTGTAACGCCCTGTGATGATCACAATAGATGCTGCCTGGATCCGATCAAACATCAAGGCGTTTGCACAGAAACGAGTGGTGGTGCTGACAGGTGCCGGAATATCGGTCTCGTGCGGAATCCCAGACTTCAGGTCACAGACAGGAATATTCAACGACATCAAGAAAACTCTGGGAATCAGCGGAAGAAATCTGTTCACATACGGAATATCTGTAGCAAAGGAAACACGAAGCATATACATAAAGTACATGAGCAAGCTCAAGAGCATGGTTGATCTTGCAGCACCATCTCTCACTCACCGGTTTCTGCTTTCATACTCGCAAATCTCCAACGGATTCAGGCTGTACACACAGAACATCGATGGGCTCGAGGAAAAGGCAGGAATGGTGCCCAGGAATGACAAGTCAACACAACTTGTATATCTGCATGGAAGCATGAAGGAGCTGGCATGCCTGTATTGCGGAGCAAGAGTAAACTTTGGAGAAGCCGAAAGAAAAGAATATGAGGCAGGAAACGAAATCACTTGCACTTGCTGTATACTACGGAACGAAAAGCGAGGTATAGAACATACAGCAGGCCTTAGGAAAAGGCCCGTTGGCGTGATGCACACAACAATAATTCATTATGACCAGCAGCATCCGGAGTCTGCATTCATTTCCAGGATGGCACAGAGTGATGGATGCTGCAATTTGTTCGTTGTCATGGGAACAAGCTTAAGAGTGCTTGGAGTAAAGAGACTCGTAAGGTATTTCTGCAGACTGGAGAGTACACATGGCAGGAGGATTCTTGTGAACCTTGAAAAGCCACCTAAGGAGTTTGCGGAGCTGTTTGATTTCTTCTGGAACGGAGATTGTGATGAGTTTTGTAGAATCGTTGGAGAGTGCCTTGGAATCAATGCCATGGCAAACGATGTTCAAAGACTTTCAATAGCATACTGCGATGGCATAAATGATTGCAATAGACAAAAGCATATTGATGAATTACTTCAACACACAAACTGTAATGCCGGTGACAAAAATGCAAAACCCAAAACCATATGCATAGAGTGTGCACAAGATAACCCATAAGCATTGTCTGCTTGCAAACCACACACCGATTAGTAGCATAAGAGCTAATTAGATGCTGCCACATCATAGAAGCACAGTTCAAGAATTAAATCATTGTTTTATTAACCTGCTCAACTAGTTTATTCACTTTGCTCTAAGTGCAGCAATCACAATATATGGGGCAGTTCTCTGTATCTCCTCCTTCATTATTGAGCTGGAGTTCCTCGATTGTGTACACAGGAAGCCCATCGTGGTATCTCCTACCGTCGCGCTCTGTGCAAAAATACGTTTTTTCATCAGACATTTCATTTTCATCGCGCAAGTCATGCCTTGATGCTTTATGTGTCTTCGACTCTACTGCTTTTTCCTTACTATTGCCAATCTCCGAAAATATATCATCAATGTCTCCAGAAACCCTAGCATTGCCTTTATTCAGCCTGCTCAGCTTGTCCTTGCTTCCCATACAGGGACCCAAATAACACATTGATAACACATTGTAGCACAGCTCAACGTCACAGCATCTTGGCCATCCTGTCAGAAATCAATACTAAGCTTTATGTTCATTGCAAGTAATTCACTGCATAGATACTTAAACACATACGGCATTTCAACAACCCGCAGTATCTTGTTACCACATCTACACTCTCCATTGTTGGTAAATAGAATGCTCTTACACTCTGCACAGTAATCAAATTTAGTTGCATCACTGCACTTCATCAGTCTGTCATGTAGCATATATGCGGTTCCGTGTGCAATCAGCGCATCTCGCTCCATCTCGCCAAACCGAACTCCACCATGCCGCTTTCGTCCTCCAACTGGCTGCTTGGTTGTAGAAACCACTGCTCCGCTCGTCCGTACCTGGAATTTATCTCCAACCATGTGCCTCAGCCTCTGGTAAAATACCACCCCCACAAACACATCCACACGGAATTCATTCCCAGACACCCCGCTGTACATCGGCTCATTTCCGTAGTAATTGAATCCATGCTTTGCAAGCTCCTCACAAAGAATCTTCTTTCTTTCTTCTGCATCAGACACAGTCTCCTCGCTCGTTTCCACCTCCTCATATAAAACACTCTTCTTCTTAAACGGCGTTCCGTCCTGCACTTTTCCTTCAAGGCACCCTACCTTCCCTGCAATCGACTCTACCAGCATTCCTATCGTCATCCTGCTCGGAAACGCATGCGGATTGATGATAATATCAGGCACATATCCAGACTCAGTAAAAGGCATATCCGCAGACGGCCAATGCACCGAGCACACCCCCTTCTGCCCATGCCTTGAGCAGAACTTATCTCCAATTGTCGGATTCCTAACCACCCGTATGGTAAACGTCGCACACTTATTCAAATCATTATGAAACACCCTTATCGTATCAATCATCCCCTCTTCTCCTCCATGATACTTCACCGTATACTCCTTGCCATCATCATCAATGTACCTGTACAGCACATCATTTATCCTCATATTCTGCCCGCTGAACGGCAAAAAAGTAAAATGGCATCCTTTCTTCAGAACAACCTTCTCGCTCTTGTACACATATCCACTAAACAACCCCCTATCCAGGCTTCCCTTGTTTATCACAACCGCATCCTCCATGTCATACGCCGTGTACGAAAGCACCGCAACCATGCAGTTCAGCCCCATCGGATAGTCCTTTAGTAGTTCATATCCTTCTGTCTGCACTATGGGCGATTGCAAGTAATTTAAGGAATACAGCTTCACATCCGTCCTTGTCCTTATGTTGTGTCCAGGCGTCCCCATCGCCTGCTTTGCCATCTGGCATTGATACATGTTCCTTGGACTCTGGTTATAGTCAGAGTACGGAATAAGCCCTGCAACTATTCCTAGAATGTTCGTATTGTCTATCTCGCAATATCCATGCCTGCAATTGCTCTTCTCTGCAAGGTCTACATCCAAAAACACCTGCTCCATAATTCCAATCCATTCATGCTTCCCCTCCTTCCTGTTCAAAACTCTTCTTGTGAGCCTGCTGCGCGTTCCAAACACATAAATAGCCTCAAAGACTCCCATTCCATGCTGATACACTATCTCAACTCTGAGTGCATTCTTGCATCTATATTCCCGAAGCGCATTCGCAAGAACCTGTGGCATTCTTGTAAGCCCAATCACCTTTCCATCAACAACTACCGGAACACCCGTATGCCATCCTCGTACCAGAGGAACCACTCCAAGCTCAAAAAGTATATTCTCATCAAAATCCTCAAGAAGCCCAACTACCTCAGCATGCTTTGCCAAATGCGTCAAAATCCCACAAGGCGACCCATCAGGCGTATGCACTGGACAAATAAAGCCCCAGGTTTCAGGCCGCAGCTTCCTGGTCTTCGTTATCTTTACCCTCTCAAAATATGCCCCCCTGCTTATTCCCCTGAAGTGTGCAATAAACCTGTAGAAGTTGATCCGGTCTGCAACTATAGAAAGCCCAGATCCATTCATGATGTCTGATGAAACAGCCTGTGCAATGTTGCCAGTAGACAAAAACAGCTCAATCTTCTCTCCAATTATAAGCCGTGTCTTCTTGAAGATATTTCTTATACTTGCAATGTCAAGGCTGCCCTCGCCATCATCCTCATCTACCGGCAGGCCCTCAGATCCGCCTTTATCCTTCAACGGCTTTATACATGCCAAACGTAAAAGCCTTAGAGATTCATCAATCCTATCTCGCAGCAGCGTCGAAAATATCTGTGTTTCTGTAAGCAACTCGTGGTTACTTGAATGGTCGGGATCATCATCTGCCACCTTCCCATCAACAACAAGAAAAAGCTTTTTGATTGCAAGCACAAGAAAGTTAAACTTGTCAATATTAGATGGAAGATGTATGGCGACACATCTGTTCAGCACCTCCTCGGCAGCCTCCATCTTTGTTTTTGACTTAGTCATGATCATTAGTTTCGATCCAATATAGTCCATGCATTCTGTCCTTGAAAAAACATTGTACTCTGCAAAGCATTTGATTAACTGCATTGCCCGTTGGCATCCGCCAAGCACATCAAATATCTCCTCATCGCTGGTGTTAACAAGTGCTTTCAGAATCAGAACAACTGGAATCAAATAGCACCTCTTCATGTAGAAAATCTTCATTATTACATTTCCGTTTGTGCAGTAATGCAGCATGTTCATCTGCCCAATCTCATCGCTTCCTACACATCTTATTGATATCATGTACTTTGTCATAAAACTCTCCTTTTGCGTCCTTACATATGCAAATGCATAGTTCCTCTTCTGTAGTGTGTTGAACCTCACAAGTCTATCTACTCCATTCACAATAAAGTATCCGCCTATCTCATCCCTGTCCTCTCCAACACTGCTCTTGTCATCAATGCTGTCTAGATGGCACAGCTGCGACCTCACCATAATTGGAATGTAGCCGGCAGCTTTGTTTTCGGTCACAACATGCCTGTTGTCGTAGTACAGAGACATCCTCACTGTCAGCCGCCCGTTGTAAGTCAAGCTCCTTTCTCGGCACTCTCTGGGAAGCAGGCGCCTGTCAATCGAGATGTGCTCCTTGTCGCTCCGCAACGGCTTCTGCATCTGTATCTCGTCAACTATTATCTTTGCTCGGCCTATAACTATCGGCGGCATGTTTGCAACAACGCTCTCCAGAACGTGATCCTCAAACATTGCATTGTAGGCATCTATGTGTGCCTTTGCAACATCCTTCAGCTCCATCGGTGGGATAAAAAAACATAACCGTAATACGCTTTCAGCATATGCACTGCAGCCTTGGAGCCCACTGCATCCTCCATGCATCGTACAATACAGAAATCATTCTGCTGCAAAACACATTATTTGGCACAGCATTGTTGCCCTGATGCCAGATGCTGTTCTCGTTGAGTTCGAGGATGAAGAAGGAAGGCCTGTTTCCAACAGGCTGCATGTGCCGGTCAGTATCCTTAAAACACAGCTGCAGGCTCTTGCCAGCACGCAGCTTTCGCTGTATGTGAATGGCCAGCCATTGTTGGAGTCTCTTGATGAAACACTGAAGGCAGTTGGCATTTCGTCGGCAGAGGATGTTGTGAAGATCAGGATGTGCGAGGATGAGCCTGCTGCACAGGCTGCGTTCCACTGCTCTTCCTCATTCAGTGGGCATGAGGGGCCTGTTCTATGCGTAAGGTATGCAGAAGTGATTGTCACTGGGGGTGGAGACTCGACCGTTCGGTTCTGGGATCCACAGACAAAGACACAGAGCAAGATTGTCAAGCAGCACGATCACTGGGTCCAATGTCTTGAGGTATCTCCAGACGGACAGTATGTTGCAAGTGGTGCATTGGACGGAGGAATCTGCCTGTACACTGCCGATGGAGAGCATGTAAGAAGCTTTCCTAAGCATAAGAAGGGAGTGGTGGTGGTGAAGTTCCACAATGGAAATCTTGTTACTGGATCCAGAGACAACTCTGTTGTTGTATGGGACCTGAGCGGAAAGGTGCTTATCTCGTATGCACATTCAATGGCAGTCACATGCATATGCACTGGAGAAGACTACATGGTGTCAGGAAGTAAGGATGCAAGAATCAAGGTTTACAAGAACATGAAGTTTTTTGATGAGCTAAGGGGGCATGCGCATGGCATAAATGCAATTGACTGCAATGGAATATACATGGTTTCTGGATGCGATGGAGGAGAAGTGATTGTGTGGAAGGAGTTTGTGCTTTGTAGACGAATGAAGCACAGGGCAGAGGTGATTTCTGTGTCTATATCGTCAAACAGGCTGTACATAGCCTCTGGATCGTTTGATAACACGGTAAAGATATGGAGTGTGGACACTGGACAAATGATGCACAGCTATAGCCATGTAGACTTTGTGTACAAGGTCAAGATGATGAATGACCTGGTTGTATCTTGCTCCAAGGACAAGATGATCAAGATGTTCCGGCTCAGCAAAAAGAAGGTTGTGAGTGAGTTTGTCTGTGACTCTGAGGTGTATTGCTTTGACATTAACGATGGAGAGCTTGTTTGTGGAACGAAGAGCAATAGAGTATACTTCTTCAGGTAAGGCGATGGTGAATAAACTTTGATGATTATGAACGAGTTTTATGGATGTTAATGGTAATAAAAAAAAAGCGAGGTGGGGATGAGATGATAAGTCTGAATGCGATGAGATTTGAAAGGAATGCGAATGAGATACGAAAGCGGATGGACAGGCCGCTGGTTGTCATGCTTGGGAAGGGACAGGATGTGGTAGAGTTCCGGATCAACTCTGCGGTGTTTGTGTATTTGCTTGGGTATGAGTTTCCTGAGACTGTCCTGGTGATTGGGGAAAGATGTGTGGCGGTTACAAGCCAGAAGAGGGTGGAGATTCTCAGGCAGGTTGGCGGCCTGGAAGTGATTGTGCGTAGCAAGGAGAGCTCTGGAATAGAGGAGATACGAAGAGTGGTTAGGGGGCATTGCTATGTTGTAGGAGCCGATGGGATTGAGGGAGAGTTCTGCAGAGGGATTCTTGATAGTTTAGAGTGGGAGGATGCAGGAAGGAGGCTTGAGGATGTTTTTATCACAAAAGATGAGATTGAGGTTGAGAAGTGTAAGGCAGCAGGACAAGCTGTGTCTGTGCTGTTGAAAAGAGGGGTGGAGATGCTATGGGACGGAAGGTTTTACATGAAGAAGCTGGAAGAAGCAATGGCTGGAGAGGAGGATGGAATTGACATGAGTAAAGCAGAGTTTTCGTTTCCAGTGGAGTATGATAGGGGAAGTGTTAGGATTGGTGTGAGGCTGGATGGATATTGCAGTGAGGCGAGTAGAACGATAGTGGTGAATATGGACGAGATGTATGAGGCGCAGGAATTTATTCTTAATATGATAAGGCCTGGCGTTAGCTCTGCAGATGTGTATTGTGAGGCGCAGAAGTACTTTGCGTCGAACGGCGTATGCTTTGGAAGTAGGTTTGTGTATACGATTGGGTTGCTAAGCAATGAAAGAGGATTTGACGAAGGGTTTATGCTGAGCAGAGGATGTGTATTTGTTGTGAGCCTGAGGAGCGAAGGAAAGATTCTGTCGAATACGTTTGTATTGAGGGATGTGCCTGAGTATTTGACATCGAAAGACACAGCATTTGAGTTTGTGAAGAAACGGTCGAGGTTCAGAAATAAGACGAAGGAGTATGAGCTTGGCATGAGAAGGCGGGAGCACCAGAAAGAGCTGATTGATGAGCTGATTGAGGAACGTCTTCAGTATTACAGAGGGCTTGAGGGAGAGGAGGGTGCTGAGGATGATGCATGCAGTAGAGAGGTGTGCTATACCAAGGAAGGCCAGGTTCCGAGGCATGGACGACTAGTGGTTGACTACTTGAGAGAGGCTGTTGTTATTCCGATTGGAAGTTATGCGGTTCCCTTCCATGTGTCTGATATTAAGAGTGTGGCTGTGACTGACTCAAAGGGTTTGCGAATCAACTTCAAAACAGAGCCAAGAGCCAGCGACGGCTCTATCTGCGAAGAAGAGAGTGTAAAGGGTGTTCTGAGTCTGATAAAGTCGATAAACATCAGTGGAGGAGACTCTAAGGAGTATGCAGATGAGATAAACGGCCTTAGAAAGGCGTATCTTGCAAAAGGAAGCGATATAAAGAAAGAAGCGCCATGCGGATTAGTTATTTCACAGAAACCATTTGTGCTGAACGATTTGCATATGAGAACGGATGCTAAGTCTGGGAGTAGGAAGAAACAGACTGGAGATCTTGAGGTCCATGCAAATGGATTCAGATATGGAGAAGTAGTGATTTTGTTTGCAAATGTCAGGCATGTGTTTTTCAGTGAAGGGGAGATTGAGAACAGCACGATTCTTCATCTCCATCTGAATGCATCGCTTACAGCAGGAGAAAGGATATTTAATGTGCAGTTCTATCAAGATGCGAGCAGCAACCTTGTGCATGACACTATGAAGAGGGGAGACGAGCATATGGAATACATAATTGAAAAGGAGGAGCAGCAGAGGCAAGAGGTGCTGAATGCAAGATTTATGGAGTTTGTAAGGAGGATAGAGGCGGAGACGCCGATGAAGGTGCAGATACCACACGATGGGTTCTACGGGGTGCCGTTCAAGGAGAATGTGATGATTAAGCAAACACACGAGTGCCTTGTGAGTGTTGAGGAGGCGCCGTATTTTGTTCTGAGTCTTGAGGACATTGAGGTGGTGAACTTTGAAAGAGTGGTCTCTACGGTAAAGACTGTTGATGTGCTTTTTATTCTGAAGAATAAGCATCCGGTGCATGTGGTGATGAAGAACAAGTCGCGGCTGCTTGTGAGTATACAGAGTGTGGATGTACAGAGTGTGGATAAGCTCAAGGATTATCTTGACCTGAACAATGTTCTGTTTATGGAGACGTCTGTAAGCATTCGATGGACAAATGTGATTGCAAGCATTATGAAGGACCCGATTTCGTTTTATGAGGACGGAGCATGGTCTGGATTGATGGTTGGGGACAATGATGAGCCTGAGGAAGAAAGCGAAGTGTCGGAAGAGTCGAGTGTTTCCGAATCCGAAAGCATTGATACAGATGATGATGTGTCGAGCGAGGAGCCTGATGAGAGTGAGGACTACGAAAGCGAAGATAGTGAAGAAGATGATGATGAGAGCGATGACGAAAGCTATGAAAGCGAGAAGCCTAAAAAGAAGCGGCGTAATTAAATCGGTTTACTTATTGCTGTCCGTGTCTTTGTCTCTTTACAAAGTTCTGAATCATGCAGTTGTCTATTTTTCTGGTGAGCTGCACTTCCTTGAATGTCTGCAGATCAAACTTTTTGGCATCAAGCATGCTATATCTGCTCAGGATGTCATCTACTACTTTAGACATTCCAACGCATGACTCAACAATTACTGTCATCAGTTCCCAAAGGTTCATTCCGTTTACTTCACGCGATTGAAGCAGTGTGTTGAGGATGATAAAGCATTTCTGAGCAAACCCAGATGGAAACCCACTCGTCTGTAAAAACTCAATCATGCATGAATACACATCATCAAACAGCGCATCAAATCCCAGTCGCCTGAGCATCTCTGTCTCTGCGAATATGCATCCCTCCTTGAGCCTGATTGACAGTCGGCTTGTCAATGGCACTGGCCTCGACTCATACTGTGTGTACAGATAGTTGAATACATACACAATCCTTTTTATTGTGCACATTTCCTCCTCCAGCTTTGATGCTAGAAGAACCGAGGCCATGCATACACCACTGAATTCCAGCTCGTCACTGAATGTATGGAAGAGCACCAATGCCTTGTACCTAACTCGGTAAGAAAGATTCAGTAGCATGCATGAATCTACAACGAATCTTGCACCTATGAATCCTTTTACTTCCTCCTTCGATATACAACTTCCATTGTTATTCATTTCTTCTAAGGATTCCAAATGAAAAGCATTTGATATGTACGTACTACCCAGTGGTAGCATCGCATGGACTGTGGCATGCAATTGAATACATGACGGCACTTACTATTGATGGCCCAGTGCAACACTCAAATGAGCCCCAAATGGCTTATCTATTCGCTTGCCATAAAATATGTTGGAAGAATTCTTCTTACATACACGACTGCATCACTTCCATACTTATTCACCATACTTTCCAAAAACTGCTTTGTAAGTGTTTGTGCTTCAGCAAGAAACTCATTGTCGCCTTCTTTCGCTGCCTTGTATGTAAATCTCGACAGGTCTCGTATCCAGACCAGGTCTTTTTTATCAAAATTAATCTTTTCAACCATGGGCATGACTTCAAGCTGGATGTCACATCTTAGAGGAGCCACCTTGAATTCAAAATGCCTTCTCGGCCTCTTCTCCTTTGCCTCCTCGAACGGATACACAGGCAAAAACTCCACTTTCTTTCCCTCCTTTGTACTCGGAGAGATGTCTGTGCACTCGGCAGGTCTTAGTGCAAGAACAGAGTGGCTGTTCATTCTTGATGCAAAGTCCTGCTTTGTTTCGTACTCTCGGATGGATGAGCTAATCAACCGATCAAGACTGTTGCTCTGGTTCTTGATGCTGAAGAAGTATGACTGCCTTAGAAGATTCTGGAACTGGTTCATTGAGCAGTTCATCAGCCCGAATATTTTTAGTAATACCGGGCATGTTATTTGCTGTATGCCGTCCTGCACAAAATCCATTTCCACTGATGGCTGCTGCCTGGCTATCCCTACGACCCGTTTCATTCGGTCCTTATTGATTGCCCAGAACTTCGACAGAGAAACATGCTGCTTAAGATTTCCAAACACTGCTTTCGCATCCACATCCGAATCAAGTGCCTTTTTTATGATCTCCTGCTCTGTCTTCATGAATGACAATATAATTGATTTTGCCATGTCCCTGAGATGGTGTGTATCAAACCCAATCACAACTGCATCGTCACTCAGATTGAGCCTTAAGAAAACCCCATCTGAGTTTATCACATGCAGCGAGCGGATTTCTGTTAGCAGTATGTCCTTGTAGGCAATCTCTTTGGCTGCGCAGCACTTGCTTGCTTGGTCCATGGCTGCTTCATCACCTCTTGCACCGTCTGAACCTTCATTATCATGCCTACAGTCACTGTGCTTGCACTCAACAAGCCTCTTGATTCTGATCTTCACGCCATCTATCTCCAAAAACACGTCCTGGCCATTTACAAGAGCCTTTATTCCGTCAAGCATCAAGCAGGATATTGATCGAACACAAATTTTTGTTTGTTGGAGCACCCATGGAGATATCTCAATCTCAAGCACATAGTGATGCATCAGATATATCAAGCGACATGTCCCATTCATTGAAGAAGTTGGGATCGAAAGGCTCGGAGCTTGTGTGGAAGGGGTTGAGCCTGAGTGTCAACGGGGCAGATGGATCAAAGAAGATGCTTCTTAACAAGATATCTGGCTCTGTGGAGCCACAGTCGATGACTGGACTGATGGGGCCGAGCGGAGCAGGGAAGACCACGCTTATGAACTCGCTGGCAGGAAGGTTTCTGCCAAACATGCACCTGAGCGGAACGATTCTTCTGAATTCGCATCTAAGATCTGAGGAGACATGGCCAAGGATCATTGGATATGTTGAGCAGGACTTCTATGCATATCAGCATCAGACTGTGTTTGAGACGCTTCTTTTTGCATCGAAGATAAAGATGGGGGTCAAGGAGGTTGATAAGAAAGTGATTGACAGGATAGACGAAGTGCTGGCGTTGCTGGGGCTCAAGAATTCAAGGAATACATACATCCGGAGTCTATCTGGCGGAGAGAAGAAGAGGGTGTCGATTGGCGTTGAGCTTCTTGGAGACCCGTCGATAATATTCTGTGACGAGCCAACTAGCGGGCTAGATTCGTTCAATGCAGTGAATATTCTGAGCTTGCTGAAGGATTTGGCAAGGATGGGCAAGACTATTCTTGTGACCATCCATCAGCCTTCGTATGAGATGATAGAGTTTTTTGACAAGATGATTCTGATGTCGATGGGCAATCTTGTGTATGATGGAAACGTGAAGGGATGTGTTGACTTTTTCAGTGCGTGTGGATATGATCTGCCGAGTCAAACGAATCCAGTGGACTTTTTTCTGAACACAGTGAGCTTTGACTCGAGGAGTACGGCAGGCGAAGAGAGAAGCCTGCGAACGATCACTCACATAAGCCAGGAGTGGAGAAAAGCCAAGAAGGAGCCTGTTCCGAAGTACCATGGAAAGGTTGGCTCTGGATATGTTCCGATCGACACGTCGCAGAGTTTTTTCCTGTTGATGAGCAGGAACCTGATTGACTACACTCGGAATGTGGACTATTTGAAGATCAAGGTGTTTCAGAAGGTTTTTTTCATTGTTGTTTTTGGGCTGGCGTATCTACAGATAGGCTACTCTGTTGAAAGCATATACACGAGGCTGGGAGGGATTACATTTATGCTTACAAACGCATTGTTTGGAGTGTGTGGGCCGATATTCAATGTTTTTTCGATGGAGAAGCGGGTGATATCGAGAGAGAGGAAGTCCGGGATGTACTCTGGGATAGTTGCGTTCCTGGCGAAGTACATTTCTGAGATAATACTGAACTTTATGTTTGAGATTCCGTACATAACAGCGGTGTATTGGATGATTGGGCTGAATGAAAATGCAGGACGATTTTTTATGTTTTTGGTGATTGTCCTTTCGCTAACGCTGTTTTCGATATCGTATGGATTGGCCATCAGCGCAATGGCATCTTCGCAGAATGTTGCGCAGGTGCTTGGATCGCTTGGGCTGCTTGTGTTCCTGATATACAGCGGTTCGTTCAATAATCCGAATACAATACCTGGATGGCTGAGGTGGATGGTGTGGCTGTCACCGATGTACTATGCAACGAAGGCGTCATTCCAGAACCAGCTGAATGGAGTTGTGTTTACAGGCCCGGGCGGTATCAAGCTGAGCGGAGAAAGCCAGGTTGATCTTCGTGGGCTTGGCGGCACGGGTATATGGACATGCATATTTGCTCTATGGGGGATTTCGTTATTCTGGACGATTGTGGGATCGGTTGCATTGCACTATAGCACAAGAAACAACATGAAGGTGAAGATTAGTGATGAAAATAGCAATGAGGTATAATACAAATCGAGCCAATGAGAGATATATATGTAGGGCATGGCGCGATATGACTATGGCTGCTGATGCTGATAGTACGGGCTTGTCATGATTATAACGGCTTCTTCTGAGGCCCCGGTATAAATGATGGTGGGAGATTGTATTGGACCAGAGGAGGACTTTGAGGAGATGCCGGCAATAAAGAGGATCCCATTGACTATTTGCCTGTGGATGGATAGATGTGTGGAAATGATGCCGGAAATTGTCAGGAAAGCAGCATGCAGTGGATACAGCTTGCTTTCGATGGGGCATTGCCTATTCTGTGCATCTGTTCCTTTTGTGTATGTTTATCAGAGAGAGATGGCAAGTGCAGGGCATTCGATGCTTAGTGCAATTGAATGAGAGAAATTGAAAAATGGAAGCCCTGAATGATCAAGTCTTTGCTTCATAAGATGAATCAGCCAATTGACCATGTGGGGCAGGAGATGGCGTCGAAGCTGATGTACTTTATATTTGCTGCTGGGTATGCACTGGCGCTTGTGGTAGGGATATTTCTGAATGACCTGAAGTACACGATATTGATTGGGGTGTTGACTGTTGTTGCTGCTATTGGGGTTGTTGTGCCTCCATGGAGGATCTACCGCAAGAATCCGCTGAAGTTTGGCCCGCCTAGCAAAGCGAAAGCAGAATGATGAGAGATTGAATTAAATATCAGTTTTGCTGAATTTGTTTGTATTTGGTAAGTGTGCTTGAAACACCTTGGTTTAAATGTAAGAGATGCAAATAAAGGAATGCGGGTATTGCTTGTGTCTCTACTTGCAAAAAGCGTAGGATGCTACTTTGTGATTGAGTTTATTGATGAGGTTTTGAGACACTACAAGAATATGCATTTTCCAAGCACGATTGGGATGTGGATAACAACAGTCTGTTCGTTTCTGATCACATTCTACAGTATGAATTTTCCAAGGGTTTTCCTGACACTCTACATAACTGGAATGATCAGCTATGGCTCCATTGATCTAATCTATATGGACTTGAACCTTCCAAAAGCAATCCAGAATTCTGAAATGGCTATGAACATAAAAAGACTACTTAAGGATGGCATAGAGGATCCGTTTGTCCTTATTTTGTTTTCGTTTTTACTTGCCTTGATACTTGTGTGGATTCTCAACATGCTTCAGAGCGTGCTTATTGTTGTTGGGTTCTATGTTATTTACAGCATGCTTTTTCCGATGTGCCTTGGCGAGTACAGGAAAGATGCTCCGGTGATATTCTATACACTTTTGATTGGGTCTGCGATGACACTGTATTATTATTTAGCACGGAATGCATCGAAGTATGTTCTGATGTTGATGTTCTGCTCAACAGGATCTTTCTTGCTTCTTTCGTCTCTTGAGATGGTCTGTGGAGCAGGCGAAAGGTTCTACGACATTGTCTATGATTTAAACAACATGTACACATTTGAGCTGAGCTCAATAACGTTTCCGATGGCAGTATGGATTGGATTAACAATATTTGCAATGGCATGGCAGACAAGATATATATAAAGCAGCGGATAGTTATTTTGTTTACTATAACAGTTTGCTTTGGCAAGCAAGTGCTAATCGTCCCTTTGCTGTAGCAAGATCCTTGACTCCAGCTTGACGAGCTTGATCGATGATCCCTTTAGATAGCATTCGTTGATGAACACGGAGCTTCCGTCTGCTTTCTCGACTGTGACGCTTCTGAGGTGTAGGTTCATCGACATGTCGCATTTGTCGAGCAGGCCTCGTAGGTTGTCGTCATTCTTTAGTTCCAGCTCTATGATTTTGTTTCTTGATATCCGTAAGAGAGTCAAAGGATACATATGTAGGGATTGGAAGAGGAGGTTTTGACAGCGCCAGGCAGCAGAAGGATGATGGGGGGAATGCTATAAAATGTTTGTGAATAGTGTACTGTGGAATGTGTGGATTGAGACAGTACTGTGATTGAATAACATCTTCCATGGTGCAGTGGTAGCATGCTCGCCTGTCACGCGGGTGGCCCGGGTTCGAGTCCCGGTGGGAGAGTTTTTTGCTTATATCTAGCATCAATGATATACGCCATGTGCCACGAGATAATACACATGGCATTATGCTGTGTAGCAGTGCAATCCTTCTCACTCAACTACAGTACTGCTGTGGCTGTGCATAGCTGTTCATTTACAATGGCATGCATATCATTCATACCGTGTATATACTTTGCCGATCCTTGTACGCGTAGGTGAACTCTAATCTAAAGACATGCATTTATACTAAAGCATGCATGAAGCACAGATGGGAGTAGGTAGCAATGCATTTTATCTGGACGACTTCCTCATGCTCGATTCTGCTGTATTAGATGCCTCTCTGGATTTCCACGATGCATTTGAGCTCGGAAACATTTATGAGATCGAGAGATTCTTTACTGAACAGCACAAAGATACTAGAAGCAGCCAGCAGCTGCATCCATTGCATAATGATTTGTACCACGATCCACCTATTCACAGCGATTTAATGGTGGATGATCTGCCAGACTCCACAGACATTTACAAGCCTGTAAGGATCCGCGGCATTGGAATGCTGAGAGAAGGATACTGCGAAATATGCAAGACATGGCTTAGGCTCAAGACAAGCAGCTACTGGTATCATATGAACTACAAGCATGGGATTAATTCAAGAGGAGTGAAATATCCAGAACCACAGATCAGATCTGTTGGATGCCGTACAGAAAGCTTTTGCACAGTATGTGATAAGTGGATTGCACTGGGAAGCAGTAAGCACGGCAAGTCTGCAAAGTTTGGTTGGTTCAAACACTGTCAGAAAGTCCATAAATAAATCAATTCAATACATTGTAAGCAGACATATGTTTATTGGCATACGACCTACACACCATTCATCATGAGTTCTGTGGTAGACTATTTCTATTGCTATTGCTATTCTATTATTTTCTTATTATATTATCTCCTCATTCTCTTCATGTTCAGTGTGAGCGTTGCAATGCCGGATAGGATTGGGTCATGATTGTGGATTATAGTGAACAGCTGCAATCACCATAAAAAGTCAGACTCAACCATTGCAAGAAATCTAATCATGTATGCATCTGGATCAATGCAGGAACTCGAAGAATTGCAACACAGCACATTCAGTAATCTTTCTGTTCTTTTTCTCAGATTCCATTGTGTAAGAATGTCAATTATTCCAAAATGCACATCACTTGCATGCTGCGTCTGATTCTCTGCATTTTGTAAGCAAGGCCCTCCATACTCTGTAGTAGTTGGCACTGGCTTGAAACACACAAGAAGACTGTAATCCATAACATTATGCTTGTTCAAAAACAACAGGTCGTTTTTCATCTGCGATACAAGCACTGCCCTGCTCCCGTATATATCGATCCTTTTGTTGTTTTTGATCCAGTTTGCTTCCTTAAGATTCTGAATTGATTGTCCTTCCCTGCATACATTGACGCCCTTGAGATCATACACCTCACCAGCATGCTTCACATCTGACGTAAGGCATCCCTCAACTATGTTCTTCATTATGATCAAGTATTCTGTAGACGTGCGGGTTTTGAGGCTGTAGCATCCAAGTATCCTACACAGCAACGAGTTTGGATTTTGCTGAATATATTTGCTGTAGTCAGGAGCCATCTGGCGAATGCAGGAAAACTCAGACTTCCTGATTGCCTTTATGGCGTATTTGGAATCCTCAGTAAAGAACACAAGCGAGCCACTTCTACCTTGTATCTGTGTGTTTATAATGCATTGGCTGCCAAGGCATCCTAGTGAAGCGATCCCACTGGCCTTGCGCACTGCAATGAAGTCCTGAATGTTGTATGCCTCAACAACATCTGCGCCAATACGAAGAAGATGGCGATCAGGTAGCATTGGCATATTTTCCATAGCATTTTCGATTGTGTACAATGCATGCAGTAGCGTTTCAGCATTGCTCAGATGCATTTCCATACCAAAAGCTGGATGCGGACACAAACAATGTTTATAGATTGGATTTGATTACGCAATAAATGATGTAGACGCATATAATGGATTGCTCTGCAAAGAAGGACTTGCCATGTGCTTTCACGCGTTGGCAAAACGATGCCGACTGGATTCGAACCAGCGAGAGGAACCCCAACGGATTTCAAATCCGTCGCCTTAGACCGCTCGGCCACAGCACCCCGCGCACCAGATTGCATATTATTATTCATTCGACAACACACACGTTCAGCTCCACCATCGACACACACACTTCACACACTACACTTCCTTAAAATCATAAATAAACCCAAATTTATTCATATGACGCAATCTCTTCTTTCGAAATGCTATGGACAACCAAATCAGGCTTCACATACGGCATAACCACATCTGTAAACAGCTTTGCACCCTTCTCCCTTGCTTCTCTCACACTCTCGTGTATCGTAATCTTGCTCATGTACTCCTTAATTCGCTCGACATTCTTGCACATTGCCTCCTTGTTTTCATCTCGCCTCCTCAAATCAACCGATATCCCAAGCCTCCTGGCGTATCTATAGTCGATCCCTGCTCCTTCACACTCTGCTGCCGTAAAGCCCCTTCCCAGCCTTTCCTTCCTGTTGTGGCACACCGTAGGACACCTCACTATCGGCCTCAGCTTCTCCAGCGGCATCGGATACATCATCTTTGCCTTTTGGAGGCGCTTCTGCTTCATCAGCTTCTGCTTCGTCTCCGGGTCATGATGCACCTTTATCTTCAATGACGTCTTCCTGAAGTGGTTGTTTGGCAGTGCATGATTACCTTTCATTGGGGTTAAAATTTTGCAAACACTTTAGCCCTGTAGCAATGAGTAGACTAGTAAAGACAATTACTACTCAAGGTATGAAGAAAAAGGCCGTTGCCACTTGTGTGTGCACACAGACCGGAGAGTTCTCAATAAAGGTCAACATGGTGCCATTTGCAATTCTCCCAAACTCCCTGATGTCTGCAAAGCTCAAGGAAATCATCTGCATTGTTGAGCAAGCAAACATTAGGGACTTGTCGTTCGACATAACATGCAAGGAGGGCGGAAGTGTCTCTCGCGTATATGCAGTCAGGATGGCATTTGCAAAGGCTGTGCTTGCGTTCTACGGAACGTACTTCGAGGAGTGGAAGAGGCAGGAGATCCAGAAGAGGCTGATGGAGTTTGACAGGTTCAGCCTTGTCTGTGACTCAAGGAAGAGGGAGCCAAAGAAGTTTGGAGGGCCTGGCGCTCGTGCAAGATATCAGAAGTCATATCGTTGAAATAAATCGTCTTCTTCTAAGCTATGAACAAACAGAACAGTGGCAAAGCAGAATGATGCATGTGCTGTCTACGAATATTCAAGGTATGTTTGAAAACTCTACATCAG
The DNA here is from genome assembly GCF_021821965.1 of Ordospora pajunii. Lineage (NCBI taxonomy): Eukaryota > Fungi > Microsporidia > Ordosporidae > Ordospora > Ordospora pajunii. Next base: position 105,954 of record NW_026848120.1, read on the forward strand.
TTGTTTATTGCAATGCTGTTTGATACTTGCACACTATGTGCGCTTACACTTTGAAGGAATAATAAGTATTGCAGGGATTGTCTCTTTGTATTTGCTTACATCATCCTCTATTCTCTCGGCTACAAAATCACATATCAGTATCATTGCAAGGTCATCCCTGCTTGTAAGCGCACGGAAGCTCTTCCTCAGGTCTTCTTCAGGTGTATCGTATGTGACATACACAAGATTCGGGTTTTCGTTTGTGTTTTCTATCCCTGCGATCAGGAATCCAAACAGAGTTTCTTCGTCGCCAACCATTCCTATCCTTGTTCTTCTATCCATATGCCCTAATGCACAATTGAATTTAAGCACATCATGCCATGCAATGCTATGGAGCCAACACATGTGATATCTCCAGCCATCATGAACTCCCCGCTCACATGCAAACAGCAATAGTCAAGATAAAAACACGGGATGGCGATGTATTTGACATAGAATGCAAGTATGCATACAAAAGCACGCTCATAAAGAACGTATGCACATCAACTGCATGCAGCTATCCAATATGCATACAGCTTTCCTCGCAGGTATTCAAAACAATCCACGGATATATGCAACTCGACACCTCACACCTATCTGAGAAGTACAGCCCGCTCGAAATCAGATTCAAACAGCATGATCTTGACTTCTTTAAGAATTACGACGACGAGCATTTGCTAGGCATATGCAATGGAGCAAACTACCTCGACTATCCATATCTTCTGGAGCTTTGCTGTAAGCTTATTGCCGAAAGAATAAAGCACAAAACAACAGAGGAGCTCAGGAGGTTTGTTGGCATGGGCCATGGCATGTCACCTGAGGAAGCTTGCGAGATAGAAAAGGAGTTTGGATGGATGTCGTCTGAGGAATAAATGCTTGCTGAGAGCAACTAGAATAAACTGAGCAATTTATTGGATATCTCACGTATACAGCAATTACTTTATGATGATGCTTAAGGATTCGCACACTACCGAATATGTTTGATGCTGCATCGACATACTTAGGGTATGTGTAGTTGAATGCATTGTGTTATTGCACATCGATTCGAGCACAAGCCATTGCAAAAAAATATGTGTTAAAGGCATTTATAAGCACAGACCCATATAATGTTCGAGGAGAGGGCGAAGAAGCAGATCAAGTCAATACAGTTCGGATTATTTTCGCCGGAGGAGATAAGAAACGGAAGTGTTGTGTTGGTGACGCATCCAGAGGTCATGGAGAATGGAGTGCCCAAGGCAGGGGGGCTGATCGACCTGAGAATGGGAACTACCGACAGGATGTATCTGTGCCAGAGTTGTGGAGGAGACAGTTTTTCATGCCCAGGGCATTTTGGGCACATTGAGTTGACAAAGCCGATGTTTCATGTTGGGTATGTATCGAAGATCAAGAAGGTTCTGGAGTGTGTTTGTTTTTATTGCTCGAAAATCAAGATTGCAAAGACAGGAGGCAAGGCCATGCTGAATGGGGTGTGGAATGCTTGCAAGACAAAAGGCATGTGCGAGGGAGACATGGTGGATGGGGGAAGAACGGGGTGTGGAAACAAGCAGCCGGTGATAAAGAAGGAAGGGCTAAGTCTTGTGGCGTTCATGAAAGGAGAAGAAAGCGGAGAAGGGAAGGTGATGCTGAATGGAGAGCGTGTATACAGCATATTCAAGAAAATAAGCGATGCAGACAGCGAATATATGGGATTTGATTTGAAGTATAGTAGGCCTGAGTGGATGATTCTTACGGTGCTGCTTGTTCCACCACCAACAGTAAGGCCATCTATTGTGATGGAAGGGTCGTTGCGAGGAGAAGATGACCTAACGCACAAGCTTGCAGACATAATCAAGTCGAATGGGTATCTGAAGAAGTATGAGCAGGAGGGAGCGCCTGGGCACATAGTGCGCGACTATGAGCAGCTGCTGCAGTTCCATGTTGCAACATTGATCGACAACGACATTGGGGGGCAACCACAGGCACTGCAAAAAAGTGGGAGACCGTTGAAGTCGATATCTGCAAGGCTGAAGGGGAAGGAAGGGCGGATACGAGGAAATCTGATGGGGAAAAGAGTTGATTTCAGTGCAAGGACGGTGATAACGCCCGATCCAAACATTAGGCTCGAGGAAGTCGGTGTTCCAGTTGAGGTGGCGAAGATACATACATTTCCTGAGAAGGTGACGTCGTTCAACATTGACAAGCTGAACAAGCTTGTGAAGATGGGGCCGAACGAGCATCCTGGGGCGAATTACGTGATACGATCAGATGGGCAGAAGATCGACCTCAGCTTCAACAGAAGCGATATACGGCTTGAGGAGGGATATATTGTTGAGAGACACATGCAGTCTGGAGATGTGGTTCTGTTCAATCGGCAGCCGTCGCTACACAAGATGTCTATGATGGCACATTATGTAAGGGTTATGGAGAACAAGACGTTCAGGCTGAACCTGAGTGTTACGTCGCCGTATAATGCAGACTTTGATGGAGACGAGATGAATCTTCACATGCCGCAGAGCTATACGTCGAAGTCTGAGCTCGAGGAGCTGGTTCTTGTGCCGAACCAGATTATATCGCCACAATCGAACAAGCCTGTTATGGGAATAGTTCAGGACACCCTTACGGGGTTGAGGCTGCTTACACTTAGAAACACGTTTTTAGATGAGCGAGAGACGATGTCGCTGCTGTATGCCGTGGACTCTCAGTTTGATGACATGCCGGTTGGGGAGAGTGCAAGAGCAGAGTTCAAGAGGACGAAGGAGTATGACATTATGAAGGTTATGGCAAGGCCGAGCATAGCCAAGCCAAAGAGGCTGTGGACGGGGAAACAAGTACTGAGCTTTATTTTACCGAGTATGAACTATTCTGGATTATCATCTGAGCACAATGAAGAGGACAAAGAAAATGCAAATGACACGATTGTGCGGATCCAGGATGGGATTATCCATTCTGGAATTGTTGACAAGAAGGCAGCAGGAGCAGTGCAGGGAGGGCTAATTCACATTATTTTCAATGATTTTGGGCCTAGAAGGGCAGCGCAGTTTTTCAACGGTGTTCAGAAGATGGTGAATGCATTTGTGACGGGGATCCACTGTTTTTCGATTGGGATAGGAGATACGATTGCGGATGCAAACACGGTGAAGATGGTGAAGGAGGCGATTGCCAAGGCAAAGGACGATGTCGCTGTGATCATAAGAAATGCACAGCAGAACATGCTTGAAAGGATGCCTGGGATGACGATGAAGGAAAGCTTTGAGAGCCAGTTGAATCTTGTGCTTAATAAGGCAAGAGACGTGAGCGGATCAAGTGCACAGCGAAGCCTTAGTGGGAATAACAACATGAAGACGATGGTTCTTGCAGGGTCTAAGGGGTCTTTTATCAATATTTCACAGGTCAGTGCATGTGTAGGGCAGCAGAATGTGGAAGGAAAGCGGATTCCGTTTGGCTTTTTGCACAGGACTCTTCCGCACTTTGTGAAGGACGACTACACAGGGAGGAGCAGAGGGTTTGTCGAGAACAGCTACTTGAGCGGGCTGGGGCCTGAGGAGTTTTTTTTCCATGCAATGGGAGGGCGAGAAGGGCTGATTGACACGGCGATTAAGACGGCAGAGACAGGATACATACAAAGGAGGCTGATAAAGGCACTCGAGGATGCAATAGTGAGGCAAGACGAGAGTGTAAGGAGTGGAAGTGGGTTTGTGTATCAGCTGAAGTATGGGGAGGATGGGTTTGATGCAACGTTTCTTGAGGCGCAAAAGGTTGAGATGCGCAACTTTAGGCGAAGATACTATATTGACATGTTTGGGAAAGAGGAGCTTAGGGTGAATGAATCTGAGGTTTCGAGTGAGGTGTACAAGATGCTTTGCTCTGATGTTGATCTTCAGAAGCAGCTGGATGAGGAGTATGAATGGCTCGTTCAGGAGGTGTTTGAAGGGCCTGCTATTAAGGATATAGGAGATGTGGATATTGAGAGCGACTATAGAGTAAAGCGGATGTATAATGAGTCAGTGATGAGTCCATGCAACTTTGGACGACTTATATGCACAGCAAAAAGGATATTTGAGATGAATGCCGGGGATGTGTCGCCATATTATATACTTAGTGCGCAAAGGGAGTTGATGACGTCAAACAAGATTCTGAATGTGTTGATCAGAAGCAATCTGAATGTAAAGAGGATTCTGGTTGAGCACAGGCTTGATACAGAGGCATTTAGCTGGGTAGTTGGGGAAATAAAGTCTAAGATTATGAAGGCGAAGATAACGCCGAATGAAATGGTGGGGACGTTGGCAGCACAATCTGTAGGAGAGCCGGCTACGCAGATGACGTTGAACACGTTTCACCTTGCAGGGGTTGCATCTACCGTTACTATGGGGGTGCCGAGGCTGAAGGAGATATTCAATGTAACGAAGAATCTGAGGACGCCGTCTATGAGGATATATCTTGAAGGAGGGTATTGCAAGAGTGTTGAGAGTGCAAAGGCAATACAGAATGAGATTGAATGTGTGAGCATCAAAGATCTATGCATGTGCTCTGAGATTTACTATGATCCAGAGGTGACAAGCACGGACATTGCCGAAGACAGAGACTTTGTAGAGGCATACTTTGAGTTTCCTGACGAAGAGATAGACTTTCTAGGGCTGTCACCGTACCTGATCAGGCTTGTGATTGATAGGTCCAAGGTTGTTGGCAGGAGAATCAGCCTTGAGGAAGTTGCAGGAGCAGTGCGAAGGAACATAAAGAGCGATGCACATGTGATCTGCAGTGATGAGAATGCGGTGGATATGGTGGTGAGGATAAGAATGATGAAGAGTTCTGAAGAGTGCTTGAGCTTCTACATGAACTGTCTTGAATCACTACTAAAGCAGCAATTCGGAGGGTACAAGAATGTTAAGAAAGTGTACATAACAGAAGACAAGGAGAGGAAGGAGTGGTATCTGCAGACTGATGGGGTGTGTCTATCGAAGATACTAGGGCATCCTGCAATAAACAGCAAACATACTGTATCTAACGATATGCTTGAGATTGCAGAAACGCTTGGGATTGAAGCAGCACGAGAGTCTATTTTGAATGAGCTAGCGCTTGTTATAGATGGGAATGGATCGTATGTTAACTACAGGCATATGAGCCTACTTGCTGATGTCATGACTATGAGAGGATATCTATGTGGAGTTACGAGGCATGGAGTGAACAAGACGGGATCGGGAGCATTAAAGAGAAGCTCGTTTGAAGAGACGGTGGAGATTCTGCTCGATGCAGCATTAGTATCTGAAAGGAACTTTTGCAAAGGAATAACAGAAAACATAATGATGGGGCAGTTAGCGCCCATGGGGACGGGAAACGTGGAGATTATGCTTGATATGAACAAGCTAGACAAGGCGATTCCACTTGCAAATCCCGTGTTTAAGGCGAATGATCCTGCCACACCGGTGATAAACACTCCGATGTCAGACTCATTTTCGATCAGTAGCGGTGCTTGGAGCCCAATGCATATTGATATGGGCTATAATAGAGACATGGCGGGGAGAATGTCACTTACCAGTCCTGCTTATTCACCAACCAGTCCGGCATACTCACCAACCAGTCCTGCTTATTCACCAACCAGTCCTGCTTATTCACCAACCAGTCCTGCTTATTCACCTACCAGTCCTGCTTATTCACCAACCAGTCCTGCTTATTCACCAACCAGTCCTGCTTATTCACCTACCAGTCCGGCATACTCACCTACCAGTCCGGCATACTCACCAACCAGTCCTGCTTATTCAGTAACGGCACCAAGTTTTGCAAGTAAAAATAAAAGTAAGGACCAAGACGGAGATAGAAAGAGGAAGAACAGCCATCCTTTTTGAAATGCAATAATAAAATGCATGATGTTGTTTATATATCTTACTACAACATCTCGATCTCGATGTAAATGTAAATTATTGGTGGCCTTCACCATCTTATTGAATATATGAATTCTACGGTTGGTGGATGCAAATGCGATTACTGTATACGATTGAATAGATATTAGCTGCGAATTGATTCAAAAGAGCAAAGATATACCAATGGGATGAGTTCAAGCTGATATATAATCCACGATGCGGACAGAAGTATGCAGGAGAGCTTAAAAAAAGAGAATATTGTTTCAATGGCATCTACAGAAGATGATGGCGAAGGGCAAGAGTTTGTTGGGGGAGAAATAGATGAGAAGTGCATATGCAAGCTTCTGAAGGAGATGAAGGAAACACTGGAAGTGCAGAAGAAAACACACGAAGCGCCCGAAGATCTGGATGAGTTCTACAGGCTGTTTGAGAGGTATCTTGAGACGAAGAACGAAAAGATTGTGTGGGAGAACGTTAGGTCGCCAAACGACAGAATCATCAGATATGAATCTTTATCTGAGCCAACCAACAGGTCGCGAGAGCTGCTAAAAAAGCTTGCAGTGCTCAAGCTGAATGGAGGGCTTGGAACTACAATGGGATGTGTAGGGCCAAAAAGTGCAATAACAGTGAAGGATGGGAAGAACTTTATTGATCTTGTTGTGAAGCAGATAAAGTATCTGAACTCCAAATACAAGACAGATGTTCCATTGATTCTGATGAATTCGTTTAACACAAAGAAAATGACCGAGAAGATCATATTCAGGTACGATGGCATCAAAACATTTTCTCAGAGCATGTTCCCAAGGATACTATCAGAAACACTTCTTCCTGTGCCTCCTGAGTACGGCGACAAAGGGATGTATCCTCCAGGCCATGGTGATTTGTTTTACTCATTGAGTAAGAGCGGGATGCTTGAGGAATTGCTTGCCGAGGGATACGAGTATCTGTTTGTATCAAACATCGACAACCTGGCCTCCACTGTTGATCTGAAGCTGCTGGAGTACTTTGCCAGCAATAACCTTGGGCTCCTCATGGAGGTGACAGACAAGACACGTGCAGATGTGAAGGGCGGGACGCTGATAGAGTACAATGGGGCTCTCAGACTACTCGAGATTGCACAGGTTCCATCCAGTAAGAAGTCAGAGTTCACTAGTGTCCGCAAATTCAAGATTTTCAACACAAACTCTGTCTGGATCAACCTGAAGGACGTGAAGAAGCGATTGGAAGAGGGCTTGCTTGATCTTGACATCATTGAAAACAAGAAGAGCATGAATGACGAGACGGTTATCCAACTTGAGACTGCAATTGGATCTGCAATCAAGTACTTTCCAAACTCGTGTGGTGTGGTTGTTCCTCGTTCAAGGTTTTTGCCTGTCAAGACATGCTCAGATCTATTCCTTGTAGAAAGCAATCTATTTATCGAAAACAACGGATCGATCAAGCTGAATCCATCCCGCACACAGAATCAGAATGCCTTCCCAACAGTAAAGCTGCTTGGAAAGAATTTCTCAAAAATTGAGGATTATGAAAAATGCTTCAAGGGAATACCGGATATTCTTGAGCTCGATGCCTTAACTGTCAGTGGAGATGTTATTTTTGGAAAGAATGTTGTTCTCAAAGGAACCGTCATAATCCTGGCTGACGATAAAAGCAAAATATGTATCCCCGATGGATCTGTCCTGGATGACAGCATTGTATATGGAAACCTTCCAATCATCGATCATTAAAAACATCATACAGATCAACTCTATCTCCACTAACATCATTCAGATAAAGAAAAGAGCTTGGAGCTTATGCTGAATTGTTTAATCAAACAGTTTAGTGATCTTTGATGCCACCTCTTCGTCGTTACAATAGATATCAACTATGCATTTGCAGGCAACTCCACTGTATGTAATGCTTGTACGAATTTCAATAGGTATTTCGTAATACTGCCCGGTAAGCTGCATCTCCATGGTGTTGTTTGACACGTCCTGCCCAATCATCTTCATGTTCAGCAGATCAAGTATCTTCTTTCCTGCAGCATATACATCTCCCTGCAAGCCAAACACTGCTTTTTTGCATACTTCAGAAGCATTCTTAACCACCACTGGCCTTACAAAGTCCAAAATCGTCACCTGGAATGGCTTCAGCGTTACGGAATCTGTTTCCGTCTCAGATATGTCCTTCTCTGCACACATCGTGTACTCAAGCACTCCGTTGATTACGCATCCCTCCTCGACACTGCATTCGGTCTCAAATGTCCTAACTTCTCCAAATACTATCTGATTAATATTTATACACCCTTCACTCCTGCCATTCGCTCCTGTTGTGGCAAAACTTAGAATCCCATTGCATATCTGGATCTCCTCCACCATATTTTCAATACTAAATGCAAGCACTATCTTGCTCTCATACATCCTTTTGGCAACTCCCACTCTAACATCAGAAGCATCTTCAGTAAGGGCCACTTCTCTGCATTCCTTAATGAAAAGCTTATCCTTGCATTCTTCGGGATCTTCTTTTTGCCCAAGCTGCTCAAGAACTGCTTCCTTCAAGCCCCCAAGCTCATCAAGCAGAAATGGCTGGCACGACTTCGCAAGCTTCAAGTTCCGCAGCAAAAACAACGAAATACCCCTCACCATCTCATCTTGATCTTCAAGGCTCTTCTTCAAGGTACCCTCGACCGTCTCAATCGATACCACGTGCGATATGTCGTACAGACACTGCAACGCAGCTGCTCTCACGTGGTTATTCTCCAAAATCAGCCTGTTCAAAACATGCACAACATACTTTCCAGGCATCTTCGACTTCGGGATTTCTCGGCCAAATATCCCAAGAATGTCCAGTGTTATCTGATAGTATTGCGAATCCTCAGCATACGTGCACAGAAACTCCAGCACCTTCTCCCTTACATCATCACTGCACACTACTCTGCTAATAACTCCGACTATATACTTCTTGAATTCAAGCCCGCTCTTTTGCGAAAGCGCACTGGACAAAAAGTCAATAAACACTGGCTTCTTCGACTCAAATGTGTTGCTGAGTGCTTCTAGTGTCTCAATTGCAATTTTCTTAAGCCCATCGCTCATGTCCACAACCATTCCTGGAATCAGCTTCACAAGCCTATCTATGGTTTCTTCTGTTCCTGTCTTTAGCAAAGATGTAATTGCAAACATCGAGATCGTCTTGTTTTCAACCATCACCAGATCCTCAACCTCTTTGTTGGCAATTGCTGCCTTATGTGGATACCTTAGCGCAAGACTTGAAATGATCCTCATTGCGCTGAATTGAAGCGCAATGTTTGTTGATTTCAGAAATATCCTCAACGACTGAACTGTTTGCTGAACAAGCTGAGATGCATACTCCTCTCCAATAATGCAGACACCCTTCGCTGCTTCAATAAACACCATCTCGTCGCCGTACTTTGACCCCAGCAGCTTCCTCAGCATCCCCAGTGCCTCTGGATTCCCACTCTTCGATTGCTCCACTACCATTCGCGCACCAATAATACCCGATGGCCCTCGCAGGCTTTCAACACTGCCAAAACGAAGCTTTCTTGTTTGCATTAAAAATCTCGCTGCGTGATAGCTCGTCATTGAATCATCGCTCGAGTCTACATCGTCAATCCATTCCTTCACTTCACAAAACCCGTCGCGCAGAAGCTTGCACGATACAAGCACTGCCATATCTCGCCTTACCACACTCGGTGACACAAATGCTTGGCTTACATACTTTCCAAAGTCATATATCATGTCTGCAGGTAAAATACAAAACAGCGTCCTTAACGCCATTGCCTTCATGTCATCGGGAATCTTGCCGTTTAGATCGTTCATCAATATATTCGCCGCAACCAGTCCTTCGTCAAAATGCCTCGATAGCTCTTCAATAGCAGAATACATCCCTGCCTTCAGGTATATGTCCTTTGACTGGAATCCCTTCAGCAATGTTATGTATGCCTCCTTGATTGATGCCTCACTCATACTCGCCACGCTCAGCATATACACAAGGCTGTTGATTGCCTTCATTGCACTTCTTGTGACAATTGGCGACTTGTCAAATGAATCCCTCATCTCCTCAAGAAGCTGCCGTTCACTGAGTGGAGCAAACACTTTTGTTTTTGCTCTCATATGGGCATGTTTTTAATGCTATGTATAAACATTGGCAATTGCACAGGCAATCTACACGCCGGCTAAGCATGCAGAGAATGCATGTGCGGATATACGTGCAATTTTAATGCATCCCATTGATTTGCTCATGGGCACCAGAAAGATGAACAACACAGAGAATGAGCAAATGATTGTAAAGCCGGATCCATTGAGGGTAGTGTGTAAGCGAGCATCAAGGCTAAAGGATGAGGCCGCAGAAGGCAAGCGCGCGTGTATAAGGAGCAAGTCAAAAGTAAAACTGTTCAGATGCATGTCGATGTGGAAAAATCCAACAAGTCAGATAGTTCCGTTACAAGCCAGGGTTGTACACGATAGATTCAAGACTGTACGCCAGGAGGTCAATGTAGAGATGTTTATGAATCTCAAGCATTCTCTGGATCAAGCTGAAGCGCAGTATGCAAGCAATTGGGATGCTCAGGAAGACATCAACAATATAAAATAAACCTTCGTGCTAAACAGTGATTTGGCAATAATACATTGCAATAAGCACTACGCAATACTGCAAGCCAAACAATAGCTTTGGAGATTCCGTGCTATACTCAATGTATGCAGCATCGCACATGCACATACTGCCGGATAAATATTGAAGACATTAAATGCTATGATAGACTCATCGGGTTTTTAATAGTTCTGTATAAGTAAAGTATAACGGCACCTGCATGATCTATCATGCAACCATGTCCGAAGACTGCATATTCTTAATATTTTCGTCCATTTCCTTGACTTTCTTTTGCAGATTCTGAAGCTTTCCTCGGATGCCCTCAATCTTTCTGTTAAGCTCATCAAATAGCTCATCTGTGCTGTCCATCTGTGCTTGAACATCCTGCCTTGTAGAAGTTGTCATTCGATGGGGTTGGTTTATGCTCAATAAACGCTTGCACACATAAATTCGCTTTGTTTACAGCAGAATGCATGTGGTTGACAGGGTATGTAGCGAAATCAGCATGCCTAGCTGTAGATACATAAGTGAGGAGGTTTGCAAAAACAGCAGCAGAAACTACAAGATCGCCAGCCTCACCATCATGTCACCAACAACATTGACTATTTTGATAATAGCCATGGCATCCACAAGAAGAATGATGGGGCATGTAAAAGCACTATGCTCTTCAATAGGTCGCAAAGAAATGCTTACATTTTTCTATCTTTACTTCGGCGCAACCGCAATAGAAGCGTTCCTTGTGGGATTTGGATATTCGGCTTCTGAACAAGCACATCTATTTCTGACCACCTTGCAAGTGTCACTGTATACATCTGCATTCTTTGTGTTGTTCTTAGGATGCATCACGATTGACATGTTCATGGGTGTTTTTGGAATACGAGTCGCCACGCTGCTGAGAGGCACAACTGCAATATACTCAGTAGGCATGGGCACTGTGGTATTTGTCAGCTTGAGTGCTTCAAACAAGCAGCTTGCATCAATTCCCTTGATTGTTCTGAATATGCTGTTTTTCTCGTTGTATATACTTCTTCAGCTGAAGAAGCTCAAGAAAAGAAACGGAGAGGTCTGGGCATTTGGAACGCTTTTCATTTCACTATTATGCTTCACAATTGCAAATGTCTTTCTGTTTGTTGGATCTGCAATAATAGGCATCGCAACAAACAGATACTTCGACAACCTGTTTTTCTATCACTTCTTCATCCTCTGTACATTTATCATGGCACACAAATACTGGCTGTCTGTATACGACTACGAGGTCGAATCTTTGCGCCTAGAAGCATAGAAAACACATGCATACTAAACACCGTTGTTATCAAAGTCTTTATTGTCAAATTCTATCAACACCCTTCCTGTGGTTGGATCCCAGTATCAGAGAGATCATCTTCTCCGAGATAAAACTCAACAAACTTGTCAGACGTCTTGAGCAGCTCGTTGATACTGCCGCATCCCTTCATTGTCCCTCCACTTAGAAACAGCACCTTATCGAACTTCTTCAAAAGCTCATGGTTGTGCACAATCATGATTATTGTCCTGTCAGATAAAACAGACATTATATAATCAATCAACTCTGCCTCTGTCTTCTGATCAACGTCAGAGGTTGCCTCGTCCAGGATAAATATCGGCGAGTCTTTGATTATTGCCCTCATCAGGCTCATGTATTGCTTCTGCCCGACACTCAGCTCACACCCTTGCTGTCCACTCTGCTTGAAGTATCCTCCCTCAAGACTACTGAACACCTCGTGTGTTCCATACTTCATGCATATTTCCTTAACCTTCTCCAAAGACACACTCCAATCGCCATATCTCAGGTTTCTAAGCACAGTGCCATCAATCACACAATTGTCCTGCGGCACATATGCTATCAGCTTTCTGATCGACTTTCTCTTATACTCGTTCATCTCAACACCATCAATCAGTATTTTTCCAGAATACTCCAAAAACCTCAGAAGAGCGTTGATAAGCGTAGACTTACCTGCTCCGTTTGGGCCAGCAATCGCAAGCTTTTCTCCTTTCTTCAGCTCAAAGCTTACCTTTTCCAGTATGGTCTTCTCTCCTCTATTAACTCCGACGCCGTCGAAAACTATTCTATCGCCAAACCCTTCGATGTCAACCTGCTCAGGCATGTCCTCCTCCTTCTCATACGTAGAGCTCGAATAGTCATAGTAGTTCTCATAAAGCTCCACAAACTCTCGAGCAAACTCGGTCATTCTTTCCTTAAGAATCGCATGGAGGCCATTCAATGTTATTGCGTCCATAAAAGTCATATTGTTCAGGCTGAGATATAAAATCATAGCATGCGGAGCTAATGAGCAGAGCTTCTGAATAAACGTAATGATGTTTTCAGAACAACTGTATCGTGTCCCCTGCACTACCCTATCATTCAGCGTTGAGTGGAACACACTCGACTCCCTTTCTTCGAGCCCAAAAGACTTAACCACCTCGTAGTTGTTCAAAATGTCGCTCAGCTTCTTCACAGACTTGTTCTTTGCAACATTGTATTTTCCACGGATAATATTCCGCTTCGATGTCAGAAAGACCGTTGTCGAGATGTACAGCAGAGGAATCGTAAGAAACAGCAGTGCATTCTCAGACCCAAAGGACACAATCTTCACCATTGCTATCACAATAAATATCGTCGAGCTCATCAGTGTTGGAATCACCACATCAATAGCGTCTCCAATTGCCTTGCATTTTCTGTTTATTCGGCCCTCAAGATCCCCAGGTGACACCTCGTGGAATACATTGTAGTCCAGCGATATGTACTCAAAAAAAACATCGCGGTAGCAATCGGTGTATATGTCCTGTACAATGTATGCCGCCAAAAATATCGGGAAATATTCAAACAGGGCTGCGAATATCCCATAAATCAGCAGCTTGTATACAATGTGCGTGTTCTCGCCCAGATCTCTCATTTCAATGTGATCTGCAATCTCAGAAAGAACACTCGAGGCAACCTTCGCATACAAAACATTTGCCATAACGGCCATTCCAAAGATCGGAAACAGCATCAAAAGTAGATACGTCCTGTTGAAAACATACTTCATAAAAATCTCTCCCACACCATAAACCAGATTATTACGAGGCTTCGATCTTATCATTGCACTTCCTTAAAGGGGTTCCTCAATAATTTTTTCATACAACAACACAAATCCTATTGATCCGTCTTCTTTTCATTCATACAGCATAAACACCGTCGTATTAATTCACTGCTCCAAAGCACAGTCACCGGCTTCAGAGCCACAGCTCAACCAACATAGCAACACTACCAATTTATTAATCGATAATAATCTCCTTCAAGCCCTTGAACGATCCGACGATCACCAGATCTGTGTGCAGTATCTGCTTCTCTGCATCCTTTTCGCATGTCTTCTTGGTGACTCGCACACGGATCTTCGGAGGAATGTTCCTTTTTCCGTTCGAAAACACAAAGTTATTGAGCTCCTTAGTAACAACCACCCCGATCTTCTCTCCAAAGTACTTCTGGATTTCCTTCTTCAGTCTTCTTATTGCACCAGGCGCCTTCCTTGTTGACGGGACAGAAAATGCTATTCTTCTCAAGTTCAAAGTGATCTCCACCGTTTGGCCTTCTACTATCTTGGATGGCATTCGGGGTAAATTTTTTCGTGATCAAATACCTGTGGATGTCTTGCATGCTCTGCATCAATGCACTGTTTATGATACTGCAACGCCAAAGTATTTATGCATACATCAAATAGTATGGATTGAGCAGGCCAGTAGGCACTCTCTGCATTTCAAGCAATTGCATGCAGAGAAAGACTGCTGCATCTTCATGCGCAATAATCACATGGATTTTTGACCCTGAATGGCCAAGGAGATTTCTACAGCAGACATCTTCTCCGGTGGCGAAAGCTACACTGGAGTTCAGGCCGTTGAGAGAAACTCAAAGGCGATGGCAAGGATATACGATGCAATAAAAACAAGTTTTGGGCCATTGGGGCTTGATAAGATGTGTGTCAACTCTGCAGGAGAGGTCAGCATCACGAACGATGGCGCAACGATTCTTCAGAGCATGCTGGTGGACGATCCTGCAGCAAAGATCCTTGTTGACCTTGCAACACAGCAAGACAACGAGGTTGGGGACGGGACAACGTCTGTTGTTCTGATGGCAGCAAGCCTTATTGAGAAGGGCGCCAGGCTGATTTCATCAGGTGTGCATCCGTCTGTTGTTGTATCTGGGTATAAGATGGCATTTAACGAGTGCATTCAGTTTATCAAGAAAAGCATAGTGAGGGACATTTCTACACTAGGTGCAAAGGCTTTGAGCAACATTGTCAGCACAAGTATATCGAGTAAGGTGATCGGATCGGAATCTACGCTGTTTTGCGAGATTGTTGTGGATGCATTGAGATGTATTGAGCCATCGGAAGGAGGCAAAAAGATTGTATATCCTATTGAGGATATCAACATCCTTAAGCATCCCGGAGGAGCAATGGGCGAGTCGTTTTTAGTGCAGGGGTATGCCATGAATTGCGCATTGGCATCTGGGTTCATGAAGAAGGTTGTCAAGAAGCCAAGGATTCTATGCATTGACTTTGGGTTGCAGAAATACAAAAGCCCACTCACTGTGAATATTGTTGTTGATGATCCGTCGAAGCTGGAGGATATCAGGAAGAAGGAGCTTGAAATTACTACGAACCAAATCAAGTGTATTGCGGCATCGGGAGCAACAGTGGTGCTAACAACAAGAGGAATGGATGACTTTTGCACAAAGCTTCTGCTGGAAGCAGGTATAGTTGGGATCCGAAGATGCAAAAAAGAAGACCTGGATGTAATTGCCAGGGCATGCGAGACATCGGTTCTAAGCTCGATGTCTGATCTGAGTGGTGCTGAAAATGTGCCTACATTAGGAAGCGCAAACAAGTTTGAGGTTGTATCGATTGGAGAGGAGGAGTGTGTGTTTATTGAAGGGCTTAAGAAGAAGATGGCATCGATAATCCTGAGAGGAGCGAATTACCAGCTGCTTGATGAGATGCAAAGGGCTGTTCACGATGCCATATGCGCATTGAAGAGAACATTGGAGTCGAAATCTGTTGTTCCTGGAGGAGGTGCAGTCGAATGTGCATTGTCTTTGATGCTGGAGAAGTTTTCGTTTACTGTGAATTCCAAAGAGCATGTTGCAATACACCGATATGCAGAGTCGTTGCTTTCGATCCCAAGGATACTTGCAGCAAATGCAGGCCTGGATCCAAACGAGATTGTGGCTAAGCTTCTAGCGATGCAAGGCACAGAAACCAGCGATAAGTCTGGCAATAGCATGTTTGGCGTTGATGCAGTAACTGGAGAAGTCCAGAACAACGTGGAAGCTGGGATCATTGAGCCAAGCATGATTAAAATGAAGTCGCTCAGAGCAGCAACAGAGGCATCTATCAGCATTCTACGAATCAACGAGGTAATAATGCTGCCTCCCGAAGAATCCAGAAATTAAACCTTGAATTAGTCAATGTGTTTCTGCATTTGCATCTTCTAATGCTTCATTGCTCATCAAGTAATTGCTCTATCATATATTGCTCTTGAATCGAGTCTGGCATGAATATAATAAGTTCTACTACACAAATAGTTTATGGTTTTAATTACAATCAGAACGCATGCGACTCTATAAGCTCGTTCAGATGCCTGTTTTTGGACTTTTCTATAGCACACATCCATATCCTGGTTTTGTACACCCTATACAGTTCCTTGACAAGGTCCCTGAAGTCCACCCTCTCATCGCTTGCAAAATAAAACGTTATCTTGTTCAAGTCCCACTGATACTCACATCCAACTACTTCCATGTCCAGCCCACTCATCAATGCCCTTTCTCTGCAGAACTCCAGCGCTCTGGTTTGCATACTTCTCTTCCTTTCCAATACCTCAAGATCAAGCAGTGTTGCTAGCCTGTATATCCTCTTTGGCTGCACCTCATTAGAAATGTCCTCGTACTTCTTGAACAGCCTTTCAAGTTTCTCCTTCGTAGTTACTCCACCTATCATTCCACAATCCTCTCCTCTATCCGCTTCCAGTATCACATACGAGTTCTTTCTGATCCCAAGATTCACATCAACAAACGCAACATCAAGGCGTTTGCTCTCAAACTGTATGATGTAATAATGGCTCTCTGCTGCTATCGACATAAACTTAAATGACGTCTCTATGCTATCAAAAATTGGCTTCATCGGAAAGTCAACCAGCTTCCGCTCTATCTTGCATGCATTCTCAGACCTGCGCTTGAACGGATTCGTCCCCACTATCCTCCAATCCTCCTGGTTCTCCTGCCAAGTCTCTGTACTTTCAGACCACAAACTGTTCAAAAATGGCGAGGCCCAGTTCTCACAGAAGGACATTCTTCAGAGGGTAACCAAAAATCAAAAATATACCATGCATCAAAATTCACACTTCTCCCATGATTCAGCAATGCGCTGCACTCTGTCTCCATAAAGACTGACTGTGTTATTCATTAATGCACCCACCACCACATCATATTCCACACCCTTGACTTTGCTTATTATCTCCGCCACTTGTACTACACAGGATGGTTCATTTCTCCTCCTCAATGCCTTTTGGCCATCAAAGCAGCCTGTAACATACTTTGATCCTGCATAGCTTTTCCTGATTTTACAGTATGGCGAGTCTGTCTCCACGAGGATCGACTCCATCGGCAACCCTTTCAACACCTCAATCCCCTCATCAGTCTTTACAGAGCATCCATTAATTCCTATGTACAATCCTTTGCTTATTAACTCTTCGGCCTCCTGATGCGTTCCCGTAAAGCTATGGACAACGCCCCGAGGCGAATAATCACCAATCATCTCCATGAAGTCTCTGTGGCTTGATCTCGAGTGAAAAAAGTAACAGTCACCATTCAGATCAAGCTGCGAGCGGAACACTCGCTTCTGCGAAGCAACATCTGCGAATTCAAGGCGATCATAATCTAAGCCACACTCTCCCACTGCAACAACCATATCCTCGTTCATCAGGTGCTCTATTCCAGACACATCAAAGCATCCTTGAGATGATGTAGGATGTATGCCAACAGTCGCCACTGTTCTGTATCTGGAGGCAAGCTCGACACACTTTCTGCTTGTTTCATAATCCAGACCTATAAATATAGGCATTACATTGCTTTTCATTGCCCTTTCGATCACTTGGTCAAGCATTTCTTGGTTTCTTGACAGCTGGCTGTCCGTGATATTAACTGCTATGTCTATCAGCATCGGGGTGACCTTGGAGACACATATAAATGTGTGCATCAGGCACAAGTGCCTTGGCCACAGGTACAGCCCCAAACGGCCAAATGTTACCCCTTGCGGAATGAGGAGGACATACAAGCCACCAAGTAGAAGAAGCAAGATCTATAGAAGAAAAACACTGGATCCCAAGTCACGGCTGGACATCAGAAGGGATGAAGATGACCTTGAAAATATTGATGATTACTGGAAAACAGCAGAATCAGTGCTTAGAGATGACAGTGTTGCAGAGATCGAGGAAACAGCCGTATACAGGAGCGAGGACGAATGCAAACATAGCGATACGCTTTTTGACATTAAGGGCATTCGCGAAAGACTTTCCATAAAACAGTCGTGCGCTGACTTGTCTACTGTCGATGCAGACACATTCGAATTGAGTAGCATTGCAACAAACAGTGTTCTTGAGAAGATGGATCCGTCTGTTTTATTTGAAAACATAACAGCAGATCACAATGTCATTGCAGATGATGGATTTGAAAGCTTGTGCACCATCAAGGCTGAGAATAGCAAGTATTTACATGGAGGATCTATCTGCAAGCATTCTATAAGTGATGAGGATGATTCTGCAATAGATGCACGCATTAAGGCAAGAGCAGGCCCTGGAATGAACTTGATAGATGCCAAGGTGGAAGAAATTGCGGGGGATATGCAGAATAAAAATGCGATGGAATCACAACGATGTAAAGTGGCCAGATCAATTATTAGTCCTGAAGCAATACGTGAATGCACAGAAAATATAGAATTTGCATCGGAATATCCAGACTATGCAATCGCAAATGCTCTTGGGATTTACCAGGGAAAGAGCTCGTTTGAGCCGTTGATCACATCGTTGAGCATAACAACAGGCATTCTGTTTCTCAAAAGCCTTGCATCGGTCAATCCTGAGCATGCAGCTTGTGGATTTTCAATGTTTGTCATAAAAGGTGCAGTACAGGTTTGCGTTGACAACCAGAAACTTGTTTTGAAGAAAGGAGGAGTGTGCGTGATTGAGAAAGACACAAGATACTGTATAAGCAATCCATTTGCAACACGGTGCACCATTCTATTAACACATGCCTCATCCTCGTGTAAGGATGCACCCGAGTAACATAAATTATTAGAGAATGTTCTATATCACTATTTAATGTTTTAGTGGCCTGAAGCCAACCAGAAAGAAATCACAATCACAATCACATAGATTTTGAGTTAATTGCTAGCATCTGCTCCATCTTCACAGAACACAAGATTGCTTTCGTAGTATTCAAGAAGAGGAATAGGATATCTTTTGTGGACAACTTCGGCTGGAAATCTACCATTCTCCCCGTTCTTGAACAACAAGTAAACAGTCAAGCCATTCTTTGAATCGCTTCTCTCGACAGAAATGACTTTCTCCACAGCCGAGTTCTGGCTGTTACTTATCACTTGTGCATCAGGTGTGCCTTGAAATTTAGCACGAGGTTTTCTTTTGCTTTCTTCCTGAGTCTTTTCGCTGCTGTTCTGTGAACCATTCTTACCTTTTTGAGGTTTGCTTCTTTTACTCGTCTTACAAGATACTTGCTCAGTTGCACGCTTTTGGGCCTTTTGTGTAGTGCTCGCTTCTGATGAATGCACATTGCCCTTCTTGCTTTGCTTTGCATTTGCATTTGCTGTAGCTTTCTTGCTTTCATACTCTTGTATCATATCCTTGCAGAAGATGTTCTCTTCGTCTTCCCATGTATTGTCCGCATCAGGATATCCCATCCACTTCAACAGATATTGCTTCACTCCCTTTACTTTTCTACTCGCAACAACTTTCTCAACTACGTAGACATCATCGCCGCTCATTATGTGTAAGCTAATGTTTATAAGCGATTGATAAATTGTGGCAATGAAACACAAATAAACACACCATCAAGCATCATTGGGTCTTTGAAATCTGCTCATACTCCAAAGCGGCCTTCTTCGTTCTTATTCTTGTCTTGTTTGTTATCCTGCTGCCCAAGAACAATGATCCAACAAAAATAACCCCCACTCCGCAGGCAAAGATCTTCAGCTGGCTAGCGGTATACTGCTCAAACTCCCTGAAGTATATCCCCGCGGTTATTATGCTCAAGAGTGTCCAGGTCACGTGGAACATTGGAATAGCAAGCAGAGCATCGTAATGCCTCAATGCTCTGTTGAGCCAGTATATCTGGAAAAAGGTGCATACACCAAGCACCAGTATAAAAAAATATGTCGTAAAAAACACAAACTGGTTATCTCCAGAAATCGTTTTGTCAATCATCTCTCCCAAGCTCTTGATAGACAGCGTCGTGAAGGATGCTATGAAAGAAGACAGACACACATATGCTAGTGCCATCACATACTTCATCACAAATCCATCCTCTTCAAACCAAACCGAGCCACTCTTCAGAAACATCATTCTTTCTCCAGGCAGCTCCCAGTTGCTGTTTATCTCCACATACTTGATGAATGCAAACAGGTAAACGATCATAATCAGAATAAATCCAAACCAAACCAGTGTTTCCGTCCGCTTGTACATCTTCATCAGCTCGCATAGGCTGTACATCTTATGTGTTATCGTCGTGTTCATAACAACAAGCGTCGTGCCCGCAAACACAAACAATATTGCGCAGAAGTCCCTCCATGTAAACAGCTCGTCATTGATCATCGGCGCAAAGATGCTATTTGACACAAGCCCCGTAGCACCCAACACCGCAATAAAGGACTGATTTCCAAACACATATGAGCAGTATCCAAAGATTTTGCCTAACACATACATGATGCATCCAACATAGAATGTTTGGAACCTTGTTCTGAGAATTTCGATGTATGCGTGTCTATACGATCTCTTCTGCAGATTCACACCGACATTGATCCCAATGTTTCCACTTATTGACAGAAACACACTAAACATCCACGAACTCGATTTGTCTGGAACACACTCATATGTACCTTTAGAGCCTAGCATACACGAGTGATGGGTGTCACACCCACTAAGCGCTCTTGGCCGATGCACATTGCACGACTTTCCCAATGGGATGTTTCTGCAGCAATACATGGACCCAAGTGTTTTTGGATCATCATACTCGCATTCGCCTTCCACCTTACACTTCTCTGTGCAGGCAAGCGGCCCAAAGAACGAATAAGACGAGCAGTCAGCTGGCTTCAGGCAATGCATACCCGGCGAAAGGATCTTTTGGCAGGCATGGTTAACGCAATACAGCGAATGAATGTCCGGTCTGGACCTATTGAGGCAATCACTGTCTTTAACACATGTACGAAGCGCCACTGCAAATTCAAGCATACATAAAAACATCATTATTTGTTTACTCAAAAAGGTTTATATTCTCTCCTTCCGTCACACATCCTCAACTGCATTACCGCGTCCCTGTCCATTGTATATACCGTATGCTAGCATAAAAAGCATCCTTGGCTCATTTATAAGCACTGCAACCTTACTTATACTCTTAAACATATTCTCAAGAATCTCGTTATTCGCATTGTAAAGTTTGCAATCCACTACTGCACCGTCCTTTACAAATATTCCAACATCGCTTGCCAATGCTTTAAACCTCATATACATTTCGTTGTTTTCTTGCTCAACCGTCACTATTTGTATTCCAAACATGTTTTTAACAAATTCAACCGCTCGGCTATACCAAGCATACGATTCTTCCATGTAATTCTCCATGGCTATCAACGACAGTCGCCTTTGCCGTGCAGAAAGATTTTCCTTCTTTGCACGCATGCCTCGTAGATCTTCTTCTGCATCAGTCGTCTCCAGCAATGCCAGCTTTTTCTTTAGCAAATCAATTTTATCAACATGCTGTTGAATATCCTGGCATTTCTTATCAAATTGAATCACAAGCTCATCATACGACTTCAAATTCTCATCAAGCGCCTCTATTCGTGAATACTCCTCTGCAAGATCCATTTCCCTCTGCTGCTCTTCGTGCAGCGCCTTTTCACACTCCCTCAGCCGCAGCTCCATTTCATGTGTTGCTTCCGATAGTTCTGCAATCAGCTTAGATGCATCACTACCAACAGACTTCACACTCTTCAGCTGTGCCTTGCTGCTGCTTAGTATTGTCAGCAGATCCTGTGCTTCTCTATCCTCCACTTTCAAGCTCTGCAGTAAAAGCATCTTTGTTGTTCTTTCAATATAGCCAAACTTGTAGTTGTTGAAGTAGTCCTTGGCATGCATATAGTCGTGGTCTGCTGTCTCGTACCTGTCCATTCAGGGAGCAGTAAATCATGTGTTTAACAATCGCATGCATTTGCATTTGTACATATACCATCGGCTTCATTGTGTATCACTCAGCCATACTAATTCTCCCATAAATACTCCTTTACGGCTTTGCATCGCATTGCATCATTTAATAAGCAAAGCTTGCACTACTTGTGCCCAAACGAAAGTCCATACGAATACATTGCCACAGAAACCGATCCCAGCATCAAGGAAAACACCTTCCACGTATTTATGCTTTCATTCAGCACAATGATGCCAAGAAATGACCCAATGCTTTTGTTCAGTGCTCCAAGCATCCCAAGAGTCGTTGATGAAAGAACATTCAATGTCCATGCAGTACTGAATGATGTGAAAAACGCACAAACAGATGATACAAACACCCATGCTAGCACTCCTATGGAAATCCCTTTGCTGCTTTTGCCATCAAACACAAATGATAAGGGCGCAAGAATCGGCAAAGACACAAGGCTCGAGTAGTACACAGACTCTGTCTTTGCTTTACTGTCTGTATCAATGGCTACTTTCAGCGAAAGCACATAGGCTGTGGTCGACAGAATATTTATCAGCATCCAGGCATATCCAGTGGCAAGAATCGCCTCTGAATAATCGCCTATATACGAGCTTCCAATCATTAGCATGAACGATGCATATGCCAATGAAGATATCCTTCTGTTGAAGAGTCTTTTTTCCAGCAGTGCAGTAATCACAATACTGCTGTTCTTAAACAACGTGTATATTGAGATCGGCAGGTAATACAGTGACTTCGATCCAGAAAATATCATCACGGTCAGCAATAAAGATGGAAGCAGCCACTTTCTGAATCTTGTGAGCTCGAAGTCCACGGCACCGATTCTTCTCAGAAACAGCAATGAGCAAACAATCGCGAGCGATTGGAGCATCACAAGTAGATATTGCATTTCAAATTGCAAATCAGACAGAATGTACTTGTTTATAATCGTTGTTGCCATTGAGCTAAGCAAGTACACAGAACTTGATGTGAACTGTTCAAATGCTTTCATGTTGACTCAGTTTTATTGCATTTCAAAAGCAAACTTGAAACATTGCATCAAAAGATCTTTAATCTTTACATACTGTGGCTATAAGTATCTTAATGTGACCAGCAAGCATAGTGGATTCACAAACCCTGAGCTGATAAGCTTCATAAATAATTCAGCATAAACCATAGCCATAACTCATTTTTGGAAGTGCCAAGACTTCTATTATTATTCAGCATGCTAAATGAAGGAGCAGCCAAAATGAAATATGCCCACCCAAGATATTGTATGCTCTCCTTATTTACATTATATATTTCCACAAGCTAGCTCTGATATGAAGGGCATTGTCGCAAAGATACTAATGTTTGTATGGCCTTTGATAATCATTTCGTTCCTGGCCACTCCAGTGGCTAAAATTACTAAAATTACTGGCGAAAATCCAAAAGAAAATCCTATAACGGTATGGATCATTGTTGCCATCTTGTGCATTCCATCAGCACTGGCCATTCTTAGTTGTATTCAAAACAACAAATCTGCAGGTAAAGACAAGGATAAAGCAGCTAACAACCATTATAAATGCCTGGGCCTCATTTCAATACAACTCGTTGGAATTGCCTGTTATATATTTACTACATACAGGTGCCTATACTCTGAACTTAAGATTTCGAATGAAGAATTTGTAAGAATAATTAAGTATATAGCCATATTAAGTGGCCTGAAATACCTAATGTTTTTGAGCATGCATAATCGGTATGCATTTGTAAATCTATTGCGTGTATTGATTACAGTAATTTACCTGGTACTTTCAATGATCGTTTTTGGAATGGTTGATGACGACTACCCTGGAAAAAACATTGATACAGCAATAAATTCCATCCAATCAACTCAGCTAACTGCTAAGAATATTGGAGAATTTCTCGGAGATATTGACAAATTCCAGAAAAAACAAGAGCAAATCTTGCAAAACATAGATACTAGCAGAGACATCACGCCTTCGGCTACATAGACATGCTTAAATAAATAATACACATCGAAATTTATACACATTCCCAATAATTTGCCTAAAACACAACAAATCGCATACACTAGCACAAGATAGTCTATGCACCAATCTCCTTGAATTTATCCAGCATCTTCAAGATTGCATCTTCAATCTTCTTGTATTCTGCTTCTTCATCTTCCTCAACAAATATCGCATTGGGCTCGCCTCGATACACAATTTCGTCAACTCGTTCATTCACAATCACATCGGCACTTCCATGCAGCTGTAGAAAATGGCTACAGTGTATCTTTTCTCCGTTCCACAGCACAATTTTTATTTGGATGCTGAACTCTCCCCATCCCCTCTCTACAGCCTCAAAAGGGTACTCCACACTCACCAACCGGTTGCTAAACGACTCGTGCAATCTGAACTCAACTCGCTTAACAACATCTACTGGTGCACGTACATAGACCTTCCATTCGTGTGTAAGCTCAGAAACAGGCCTTTCGCTTTCAGGAATAACTCTTGCCTCGTTTCCGATTGTAACCTTACAGCTTCTAAACCCATCCATCAAGGGCAATCATTTCCAATATCCTCTAGTTGCATCCGAATAATCATCGTCTTGCACTTGCAGCACCCACATAAACACTCATAGCAATCAGCTTATCAATTCTGTACATACTCCATGAACAACTGAAGTGTCTTGGATGGTGAGTGTGCTTCAACATCAATCTGCTTGACTTGGCTTATTTTGTGAATCATTGCTTCGGTGTAGTCAATCTTGTGTGGAAGATTCAAAAGAGACGTTATTGTGAATCTATTCTTCTTGACAATTGTATGACTGCGGTTGTATCGTATCCTTCTAACAATCGATAAATAATGCCATAGGTTTTCAGAGTGCTCCAGTAGTTGGAATATTGCTTCCGGCAGTTCAACATCCACGTCCTTGATGTCGAGTGTCATGTTCTTTGCAGCCAGTATATCATCCGTGCTTATTCCATCTCTGTTAACCATCGATCTGTTTCCTCCAAGCCTGATAAGAATTTCTAAACAATCAAAATGTTCATGGGATGCGCTGTAATGCATTGCTGTGTTTCCAAGACAATCTGTTGCATTCACATTGCATCCCAGCGCCAGAAAAGCAATCAGCTGCTCAATGTCGCCATCAGCAGACTTTGCATGCAATGCAGACATCCCATTGATCTCTTGGCAGATTGATGTTTGGTATTTGCTGAGAAGAAAAACAAATTCCATGTTGGCCTGCACAAGATAGCACAGTCTACTCGCTTTTGCAAGTTCTGGATTCCTGTCGAGGATCTTTTTTGCTGCGGCAATGTCGTCGCTCATGCACAAAAAGTCAACTAGAAACAAAGGCTTGTCTGCGGTTTTAACCGTTTCGATTCCTCGGTATGCATTTAGCAAGCCATATTGCCTCATCGTTACAAAATTGAATGTCTGCTTTGCATCCAAGGTTTTCCCTCCAAACGACGCAATCATCTGTGGCGTAAGTCCATTCCAGCATAGCTCATAGTTCGGTGAGAAACTCATGAAAACAGACAAAATCTCGCTGCTCATTGCACATGCAAGATGGAAATATGTTGGAAAAAGGGCACTTCCAAATATTGATGCATTGATGCTGCTTGGAAATCCTCCACTGAGCATTGAGTAAACCAGCTCTGGCTTGTTTTTTATCATTGCTAGAAGCAGCACAATGCTGGCTTGGTTGTAGTAGTGACGCTTTACCTCAATACTCGGCTTGAAAGGACGCCCATCAATCAATGCAAGCCTAATGAGGTGTAATTTATATCCAAGCACAGTATTTCCTCTCGATAGCTTGGAAATAACTTTAGTGGAAGGATCCGGCATCTCGTTAGATGACAGTCCTGCTTGCCTATAGCTCTGGTTTAGCACACGGAGGCTCATTAAGCACGATCTCTGCTCTGTGTACTTTGTGTCCGAAAGAATGAATTCATGGAACTCCTTCCGCCTTCTGTTCATGCTGTGCAATTGCTCAGCCTTCATGCAGCACATATACAAAATGATTTTTTAGTCAGGCAGCAAGGCAGTGCACAAATGTTATTGCTGTATCAAGCCCATGGAGTACAAGATACAGAAGGACCAGGAGTTGCTGGCAATAATCGACAATATTGAGAAGAGTTACGATCCGAGCTCGCCAGCATATAAGTTCAAGTATGTGTTCTACAACAAGGTGGATCAGCCATTCAGCCGTCCATTCGACTTTCCGGAAGCCCTTTGGAGCATTTCATTGAGTGAGGATCCAACAATGATGCCTGTTCTTTTGAAAGGCGAGGACATTGAGCACAGGAAGGCGCTTCAAACAGATCTCTGCAAAAAAATCAACGACTCGTACGACTTCGTTCGTAAGAAGATCAATGGGCTGAGGATGAGGTCGGAGCGGCTAAAATCAAGAATAGAAGGATGTGCACAGATGTACAGAAGGATTTTTGGAGGAGTTTATAACAAACTGAAGAAGGAGGAAGGAAAATGCACCTTGATCGATCAGATATACCGCGCAAATCTGTCGATTGACAAGAAAGAGAAGCTGTATGTTGTAGAGAAAAAAAGTGATGTAGTCGACTTTTTGCTTGACATGAAATCAATGGGCGAGAAGATTTTGAAAAGTGCAGATGATGCATTGCAAGAGCGTCAAAAGCAAGCAGTAATATTAAACGAACTGGATAGAATCTGATGATCAGCAACAGCTTTCTGATCACTCGCTAGGAGACTCACATGTAAAAGCAGTGTTTTAATTGGCATTGTTTATAGAACATGCTTTGCTATTATGCACATAAAAGAATATAGCTGCTAACAGGATATGTGTTTGCTATTCAGTAATGATTTCACCATATTTCATTTTGGTTGCAAGGCTTCTGCAGTCGATCCGCCCATTTTCAACACATCCTTTAAGAAGTAAATTAACATCATCGTTTGACATGCAGCTTCCTTTCTCAGTCAGCCAATGCCTAAGCATATTTTCATCTATCTTTCCATCACCAACATCATCAAATTCTTTCAATGCGTTGAAGATGTTTTTTTCAGAGTCTGTGCAGCTGAGCATTTCGCCTATCATAGTAAGGAAAAGCATGTATGTCATGTTGTCTCCGCTCTCATGCATCATCTGATCTACTTCCTTGCAAGAGAAAGGAGATCCTATTGATGCAAGAAAGTTCTCCAGGTCTGACCGATCAACAAATGTGTCGCTGTTTACATCCAGGAAGTTGAATGCTTCTCGGAGTTCAACTATCTGGTTCTTAGTGAGCATATGGAAGATGTTAGAATTCTGCCGTCCATGCCGTCTTCTCATTGGAGGGAGTCGTGTGTTGCCGAAAGAACTGCATTGGCCTTGACATATTGCAAACAAACAGATGGCATATAAATATTTATTACATCCTTTCAGATACACTTGCAGCAGCACATCCACATCCAGGCAGGCTCTGCCCTAGAGCGCCTTGCTTTCAAGACTGCATCCAGTGCCACACAAAACACCTTGTTTACGTTTACAAGCTCCAGCGATGAGCATTCTATTGATTCATAGAGGCCATACTCGCTTTTCAACGCCTCGGGAAGTGCCCTGTCAATCAAATCACCATCAATCACATCGCATTTTGTGCCACAAAGAATCATCGGGACATTGTATTTAGAGAGCTCTTCAATCCATGCCCGTGTGCTTTTAAACGAGGCAGCGTTGTCGATTGCATAGCATATCAAAAACACATCGGCTTCCTGGAAAAACTGTCCGCGCAGCTTTTTGTACTCGTCGCTTCCTGCGGTATCCCACAGTGTTATGCTGTATTTCTGGCCTTCTCGGGAAACCTCCTTACTTGACTTGTCAAAAAGGGTGGGGATGTATCCCTCGGGGTTCTTGCCTGTTATGTATGTTGTTATGAGCCAGCTCTTGCCCACTGATGGATCTCCTACAAGGACACATTTGACGGTTTCCATCGCAAAGCTTGTTGAGAACTGTGATTTTTGTTTTAAATGGATGGTTTTGACGTGATTCAATCACAAACTGAAGACTGAGAAACAGATTGGATGCCTGTGCTCTTCTGTGCTGGTTGAGTTCATCGTGTGTCATGTCATCAGTTTTCATTTGGAATGGGCTAGGCCATACATCGCTGATTAGAGCATACTTCGAGGCTTTCCAGACTGATGGGATAGCTTTGCTATTCTGGATGTGTTTGTTGGTGCAAGGCTGGCCATGAAATGCACTATAGCTATTTAAGCATGGCTTGCTGATTAAAGTGATCAATAAACTTACGCAACTAGGTGATATTATTGGTGAAGCAACGCCGCTCGTGTGTTGTATATCATGCAAGATTTGTCTTATCTCCTTATTACCTAGGTATGAATATGATAGCGTGATTACATGTACACCCTTCGATGAGCCAAGAGAAGATTGGAGATGTTGATGAAATAGACCAGATGATGGCTAACAAGGCAAAAGAGATCGAATTCTTCGCAGAGAGATCCGAGTTCGATGACGAAAGCGATAAATTGTATATGGCAAATGGGAAGAATGCGCTTGATCAGAGAAGAGTTTACAGAAAGGTCATAATCATCGAAAGATCGCAGCCTGTTGGAGAAATAATGATCCGATGGCTTGTGTCTGTAGCAATGTATGCATTTATAATACAAACGATATTTACGGTGTGGAAGAAGGTGAGCAGTAGGACACATGACATCTGTGTGTTTTTGATTCTTATGTTCTTTCCGCCTGCATTTTTTGTGTATGCACGATCGTATTTTCTTCCTGGGATATGGGCAGGATTTATGGGGTTTATTCTAATTAGTTGCTTCAAGATGCTGAAGTCACAGCACGATAAGGAAGCGATGAGGCGTACATATGCAATATTCAAAAGATTGTTTATTATTTCGAACTCAGGGATTTTTGTTGGGCAGGCGCTTACGTTTATTACCTTTTATGTGGGCACTAAGTACCTGATGCATTCACTGTCTGTTCTGCTGTTTTTTGTGTACTTTGGGCTATTGAGCAGAGAAACAATATTTTTTTTGAGCGAGATGATGGCGGTGTCCACTGGCTTCTACAGCAAAGAGGGCGTGCCCGGAAAGGGCAACAACAACTCGTTGTGCATGATATGCACCAAGAGGTTTGACGGCGTTGAGAAGATACACACACTAGGATGTGGGCATTCATTCCATGAGGACTGTATCAAGGGATGGTGCCTTCTAGGGAAGAAGCTTTTCTGCCCATACTGTAAGAGCAGGGTGGTGGGCTCGACACTGCCGCCAGAGCTTTGGCACAAGGCAGAGGTTTGGTTTTATCCACTGATAAATACGATGAGGAGCTTCATTATTATAACGCTTATGCTGACAGGGATAGTCTTGTACAAGATTAGGTACCAGAATGGTCAGTGAAGGGTTTTTATTTGGCTATTTGAGAATGATTTTCCCAGTTACTTTGGCGGTGTTTCCTTCGAATACCAGTTTGAGATCCTGGACGCCATGAGCGAATGTGTGAGAGGCAGCCATGAACTCCGAGCTTTTCATTTTGTATCCGTTTTTGTCTGATTCCGAGTCTTTTGTGTATTCGATGGAGAAGCCGTTTGGCAGCGTTTTGAATTTGATATCTTTGTGGTCGATGTTTTTTGGCAGTTAGAAGGTCTCAACGATTTCTTGTGTTTTTGCAAGGCTATCGGCGCACATTGTATGCGAGGAAGAGAGTCAATATATAATTTGTGCTACCAATTGCATATGGAGCTGACTAATCACGTGCAGCACGAATGCTGGTAGGTTTGGATTGAGTGAATGATGGCTTGAGAAGTTGATGGGCGTGAATCATAATGCATGAGTGATACATCGATAAATAAATGCATGAAAGTGAGGAGAAATGGAGGCAGAGTATATAATTAATGGAAAGCAGTACCCCATAGAATATGAATAGGCTGGAGAAGTTCTTTACGACTCTGTATACAGCGCAGTCGAAGGTTCTGAAGAGGTACACAACTGATGAGCTGGTTTCTCAAATAAAAGAATATGTTGACTTTACGCCTTACATTCTCAGGCAAACATACAAGCTTTTGTGTGGGCAGGAAGGAGAGGACAGGAAGAACGGGGCGAAGATACTTGGTTCGCTGATGTTCCAGTTTAAGCTTGTGACAGAGTTCAAGATTGAGTATATGGAGGGGAAGGACATATATCTGAGCTGTACAGGAGAGCAGTTCAACGTACAGGCGCCATCCATACAGGAGCAGAAGAGGATGGTGAAGAAGCTTGCGGACATGGAGCATGTGGAGTCGAACTTCCTGAGCGATATTGATTTTAGGGCAAGTGC
The DNA here is from genome assembly GCF_021821965.1 of Ordospora pajunii. Taxonomy (NCBI): domain Eukaryota; kingdom Fungi; phylum Microsporidia; family Ordosporidae; genus Ordospora; species Ordospora pajunii. Next base: position 136,140 of record NW_026848120.1, read on the forward strand.
AGGAGAGGCAATCAAAAGGCATAAGGTTGAAGAGAAGGTGATTGAGAATCCGTTTGATTTTTTTGAGCAGGTAAGCGAGAACCTGCTGAGTTACGAATGGCACAAGCGGCATGGGGCGTTTCTTGCATTTGAAGCAATGTTTTCTGAGATGGGAGAAGGGGAGATGCAGGTTAAGATTGATCCTAAGCTGTTTTCGAAGATCTACGAAATTCTTGTTACGGACAAGTTCAATGACTTTGTGGATGACAGGACGGTTGCGCCTGTGAGGGATGCTGCAGCACGTCTTTTAGCATGTATCTACCCATTGATTGGGGCGAATGATATTATTGAGCAGCTGATTGGATTTCTGGACAACGACGACTGGCAGGTGCAGTTTTCAGGGCTGATAGCACTTGGATATCTGAAGGAATATGTGCCTGACAAGGAGATGCTTTATAAGAAGCTTGTGTCGCTTTTGTGCAGTGTGGATGAGGACATAAAGCTGCTTAGTGCGGAGCTTTTGTGTGAGTTTCCGATTTGCTCTGATGCGGAGGTGATTCTTGACAGATGCTGGAACAATATCGAAGCGGAGGAGGTTATTTCTGTGTCAAAGACGTCCAACCTGTCGCTGCTTGCAAAGATATATAGAGAGAATCCTGGGATAGAGGTGCCGTCTGATAAGCTAAAGGAGATTTTCCCATGCTTCACATCGCCTGTTCCTGATGTGCGTATCAGCATTGTGAAGATGGTTGAGAACTTCAGTGACGAGTCGATTGATTTTCTTATTGCAGAGATGATTTTGATTGAGGAGAAAGAGGAGATAAGGGAGCTTGCTATGAGTGTTTTGAAGAAGAAGAGTGCGATGCCAAGCAACCTAGTGGTCCATTTTATGAATGTTCTTGGAGGAAGTTTGTATGAGCCGTATCGTGAGGATGACTTTGTCTCATACGATGACTTGTATTTTACAAAGAGCGGAATAAATGTGATAGGGAAGGACGAGATACTGAAGAACAGGTGTTGTTTGTTTGAATGCCTGATTGGAGGGGAGATTGCAGACTTGAAATGCAAGGAAACAATGATTGGCAACACTTTTCTATTTCTTAGCAGATTTGCTCATGGGTATAGCAAGAATAACGAAGGATTTGAGTGTGAAAATGCTGAAGAGGAGGAGAGTACCGATGAAGAGATGCTGGTAAAAGGCCTTGAAGAGTATTTTTTGAAGTGCAGAGATCTAAAGATGGCGCCGATGAAGGAGTTCAAGAAGAAGATGGGGGATCCTAGTATTGTATCGATTCATCCGATGGTTGAGGCATTGTATGTTGACTATATCAGGATGCAAGCAGCAGTGAATCTTCCTGAGCTAAAGTTTGCAGTGAAGATGTACAAAGTAGAGACATGCAGGCAGTTTCTGAGTTTGTTCTCGAGGATAGTGACTGATGCATATGATGAGGGAAAGGTCTGTGTAAATAAGTTTTTGATGAATGCATATGAAGGGCTAGTGCAAGGCAGTGAAGGATTTCTTGTTTTTTTCAAAGTTTTTGGAGCAAGGTTTCTTCAGCATGTGTTTTTCAGCCGGGTGATAGGCTTTGATAGCAGACTTGACTTTTTTGCAAGGACAATTGAAATATATGCATGTGACGAAGGAATAAGAAGATTGGAGAGTGTTTTTGAGGATGCACTGCAGAAGAGGAATGTAGCAGTGGTACGTGGGTTTATGAAATCTCTTGAGTTTAATGAAAGGTTTGTAAGGAGCATGCTATATAATCTGGATGTTGAGCTTCTTGGTATGCTGATCGATGCAGGCGATCATTCGTTCAACCCACTGTTTGTGAAGCCTCTTTTAAATAACATTTCTAGTGGTAAGGATAGGAATGTGTCTTGCAAGGTGTTTTCGAAGATTATTCCTACGCTTGGATTCCGAACGAATGAGAAGATAGCCGAGGATCTCCTTGTGCAAATTGATACAGAGAACAAGGCGCTTGAGTCTTTACTTGATTCGAAGAAGATTCCTGAATACAAGATAAAGTGTCCTATGGAGACGAAGCTGAGGGATTATCAGGCGGAAGGAGTAAGATGGTTGAGCTTTTTGTACAGCTTTAATCTGAATGGGATTCTTGCGGACGACATGGGGCTTGGAAAAACGCTGCAGGTGCTGACTTTTCTTTGTTCTGAGATGTATGAGACGGACAGGAGAGTGCTGGTTGTCTGCCCGTCGAGCTTAACTGGACATTGGAAGTCTGAGGTAAGGAAGTTTTTTCCTTTTATGTCGTGTGAAGTGTATAGGAAGGAAATGAAGAGTGATTATGCGATTATAGTAAGTTCTTATGAAGCGTTTAGAAATGACTATCTGAGCTTTATTGAGAAGGATTGGTTTTATGTAGTTGTTGATGAAGGACATGTGCTGCGTAACAAGCAAACGATGCTGTATGCGAGGATGAACATGATAAAGTGTGCAAGAAAGATAATACTGACAGGAACGCCGGTGCACAACAGCGTTGAGGATCTTGTCTCGCTGTTCAACTTTCTGATGCCAGGCTACATTGGGCCTGAGAAGGACTATGGGACGTTGAGCGTCAAGATGTCTGACTCTGAGATTGAAAAAGCGCATGCCAAGCTTGAGTATCTGCACAAGAAGGTTCTTCCGTTTGTTTTGAGGAGGCTGAAAATAGATGTGCTGAAGGATCTGCCGCCGAAGATAATTAGAGACATTATTATTGAGTTTGGGCCTGCACAGGAGAGTCTGTATAGAGAGATCGATGAGAACGGAGGAAGAGAGGAAGCAGGAAGAGCAAATGAGTTGGAGTATGGAAAGATTGACCAGAAGAACGCTGGATTTAAACGAACAAGGGACTTGTTCCTTGCGATATCACATATAGGGCACTTTAGAGACTCGGAAGAGGTTTCATGTAAAGTGAGGGCTCTCGATGACATTATTTCGCTCTGTGGAGGAGAAGAGCTGAGGAGCAAGATTCTTGTGTTTTTCCAGTTTAAGTCGAGCATAGATCTTGTTGTGAATGATATTATGAAGAGATACAAGTTCAAGCACTCGAGGATTGACGGATCTGTTGTGAGCTCAGCCAGGACAAAGATTATTGAGGAGTTTAATAATGGAACCACACAAGTTTTATTTCTAACTACGCAGGTGGGGGGTCTTGGGCTCAACTTGACTGCAGCGGATACAGTAGTGATGTATGAGCACGACTGGAATCCGTTCAATGATTTGCAGGCAATGGACCGAGCACACAGGATAGGGCAGAAAAGAACGGTCAATGTGTTTAGGCTCATAGTGAAGAACACGCTAGAGGAGAAGGTTATGAATTTGCAATCGTTCAAGATGTTTATTGCAAACAGTCTTATATCTCAACAGAATGCAGACATAGAAACAATGGAAACCAAGGATCTTCTTGAGAAGTTCCGGGGATAGATGATGCCTGTGAATAGTATTTACAGGAAGTAAAGATGATGGAGTGCTCGATTTATTGATGAGATTAAGCGATTATTGATTAGAAATGCACACGTGCTGGATTAAATGTGGTACGATGTTTTTGTTTTATCAGCACAATTCATCAAAAGATTATCATCAATCTTGTTATAAACAAACATATATGGACAGGTTTCTGAAGGGGAATAAATTAGATGTTTCTAGTTATCTGGCGAATAGCATGTATACCAGCTTGTCTTGCGAAAATGTGTGTGGAATGGGTATGACCGATCCTGCTTTTGATTCGAACATCTATTTAATGGCAGGTACTAAGAAGCCTGATGCAAAGCTGGTGGTGCAGCCTTATAGACAGGTGAGGATTGGTAGTCTTCCTGATGATTTCTACAGTAGCCTAATTGATTGGTCTGGAGATAATGTGTTTTTCATGGCCGACGGAAACCTGCTTGTTCACAACTTTTGTTCGTCAAGAACATTACAGATGTGCAGTCTCGGCAGTTTTGGAGTAACCTCGATAAAGCACAATTCATCAACGAACAGTGTGGTGCTTGGGACATCGATTGGGGTTGTTCTGGGCATCGATATGGTGTCTTTGAAAATATCAAAATATCCATTCCATAAGTCCAGGGTGGGCGTGATAGAGATGGATGGCACAAACATCATAACGGGGAGTAGGGACAGGAAGATAAAAATAACAGACCTGCGCTCTGAAAAAGCCGTGGCAACCATTTTGCAGCATCGTCAGGAAGTATGCGGCCTTGGGCTGAGCATAGACATAAAGTTTTTGGCATCAGGTGGAAACGACAATAGACTTTATATTTATGACTACCGAAATTTGTCGCATCCAATCAAGCAGTGTTCAAACCACAAGGCAGCAGTCAAGGCGATAAGTTGGTCGCCGAACTTTCCAAATCTTTTTGTCTCTGGCGGGGGCACTGCTGACAAGACCATCAAGCTTTGGGACATGAACCTGGTCAACTCCAGTAAGTCAAGCACATGCCTTATTAAGTCGATGGATTATGGATCACAGATCTGCAACATCAGATGGCTGAAGTCAAACAAGATCCTGAGCACGCATGGATACTCAAGAAACGACATACGCCTTTCTCAAATTCCCTCATTCAAGATTGAGAAGTATTTTGTTGGGCATAAAAACAGAGTGATTCACTTTTCATGCTCAAGCAATGAGAAGTATTTTGCTTCTGGATCATGCGATTCAAACATAAACTTCTGGGAGTTAGGCAATGAGAAGGATGATGAAATAAAGATTAGATAGACATGCTCTATGCTGTATGAGCAAATTTGCGAAGCGTGATGTTCGGGATACGAAGTTCTTACAGGCTGTGCTGTACAAACCAATCATGCATGCAACATAGAATCATCAATGATACATCCTGATGCAACTCGAAACAGAGCAGCACTGAAACACAAATATAAGCAGATGAGTGTGGCAGCGCAAGCTGGTATGAAGCATAATGAACTGATTGAGCAAGGAATTGGTAGGCATCGGCATAATCCGATGGCATTTGAAGGGCAGCCGCTGCAGAGCATGAGGTATCCCGAAAAAAACGTGTATGGAGTCTATGATTATCACTTTCCATACACAGACCGGTCGTTCCAGCCAATGTACATCAATCCAAAACAGCTCAACTGGATAATGAAAAGAAAAGCAAGGCGAGATGTGCTTGATTCGCTCATGGTGGCGAATAGGAGAAATTATTTGCATGAGAGCAGGCACATACATGCAATGAAGAGGCTGAGGGCGCCATCAGGTAGATTTCTGACCAAGAAAGAAACAGAAGAATTCATCAAGAAAAACAGCGTTTAACTCCTAGCCATCGTGTGTCCTTCTTTATAATAAAATACATGCTAATAAATAAAATGTTTTGTTTATTGATTTGCTCCTGCATATTATTATATTATTGCAAGTTGCCACTACTGATCACTGATCACTCACTAGTTAGAGCTCTTTGTTGGCAATCGCACATATGTTCCTCCCTCGTTGTACTTTCTTGTTTGGTAACCGATCGAAAAGATCAGCACCGCCGCAACAATATAGAAGAATATCTTGCATATTGTGCTTGCCATCAGCATGTCCTTGATGCTGTTGTGCTTAATGCTGCCTTTTGCTTCTTTATCGTTATTTATGCTTTCACCTTCACTATTGATTTTCGCAATCGCATCAAATGGTCTCTGTAGCTCGAGTTGTTTGGTTACGGGCTTTGCAAACAGTACTGGGCTCATCGACATTCCATAAGGGCCTTTCTGCTCAAACGGGAATGAGTCTAAGCGATACGGTGCTATTGTTCTTGTAGTTATGATCAGTGAGTGTCTTGATGGCTGCATGTAGTATGCACCAACTCCCAGAATCATCGACAGAATCAGCATGTTGATGCTTTTTGCATCTTCTTTTAAAAATCTTCCAAAACCAAGTTTCATGTATGGCCCAATCCGCCTTCTCTATGAAACTGATTTACGTTTCACATCTATACTGCAACAGGTGTGCCTTTGTATGGAAACACGGTGAGTGCCTCTTACAGACACATTATTCTCGGCATTTCTATCCCTCTGATGTCGATATTCAAACTCTTGGGCCTCAAAAAGAATGCCACAGAGAAAGACGTCAGGATCCATTACATAAGGAGATTGATCCAAGTGCATCCAGATAGATCATCAGGATCAACAGACGAATATCTCAAACTAAACAACGCATATGAAGCATATACTAGGAACAAAGGATTTCAGGAAACGCCATATGCTGTTTGTAGACGTGCAGACATACACTCAATAACATGCAGATGCGGAGAAAAATATAAATTATGCCACGAAGTAGAAAGCAGAGTAGATTGTGAGTGCTGCTCATGCTTCATAGAAATTGAAGACAACATCCTCGAGATAGGTGTAACTCATTGAAAAGCATACCGTTGCACATCTCTTTGTATTTACACTGCTAATGAATCGTTCTGGCTTCAATGAATGGATCATCAAAAGTTATACATCCACATCTAATAAAGTATTAATACGAAGAAGCTCAAATTCACTTTATTCGCTTTGGCCGACTTTCTGATTCTTAGGCTTCCTTCCCTTCATCATGATACGCTTTTCACGATTGTGACACCTGAGATTGCCTCGTGGATATGTCTTCGATCCACGCTCTCCAGGTGCAGGCCCCCAGAACTTCGCCGACTTTCTCGAAAACTTGTTTGTTGACACCAAACACACATCATCCATGTCTGAACACACCTTAAATAACTCATCAAGTGTATGTATGCTTCCTCCATACTTCTCAATCTTTTCCTTCACTTCCTTGGACCATTGCAACGCAACAATCTTCATCGCTGGCAATATCATTACCTTGTCATCATCAAGTACCTTTGCAACTATCACTGCTACTTTATCCTGTTTTCCTTCGAGCTCACTCATGATCTTCGATATTTTCACCGGTTGCCTGTCACTTTTCGACATCATCAGTCGCTTAGATATCTTCTTCAGGCATAGATAAGAAGTGTTCTTTGCAATCTTGCTGTAAAACTGAGAAAGCGCCTGTAGATACACATTCGCAGAATTCGGGCACTTCTTTGTTGCTACTGTAGACGGTGGCAGTCTCTCAAATTTCTTAATAGACGTGCTGTACATTGCTACTTTCAGGGTAAAATTTTTCTTTCTTCATAACCATTCCATTCAATCGACTTTACTCGCAATATTCAAGCAAACGCTTTGAATGCTCAGCAACTCTTACACATGCATAATCACATAAACAAATACTACAAAAGACTCATCATACTAAAGCATAATGCAAAGACAACATGCTTCAAGTATTCACGCCTCCTTTTTATTCGTTCGACATCAGTTTTTCTTCTTTTTATTGTCTAAAAACCCAAGTCCTTTTGTTACAAGATTTAGTCCCCTCTCAAAATCAGATTGCTTGCATTTGCCAACTGCATTCCAATAAAATACTTGTCCACAAATATCTACACCGTTCAAATGCAAGCGAGTGTTGTTTTTCTTCTGCTTCCTGACACAATCGATTCCTCTGATAGTAATCTCCTCTTTGCTCATGTCACAATAGTCTACCATCTTTACATCGGCTTCTTCAGGAACAAAAGCAGGAATAATATGGCATTCGTCATGCATTTTACTCGCCAGGGCCGCTCGCTCCATGTTAAAATTTGACTACACAGTACAGCTATATACAAGTTCGTTTGCTATTCATACATTATTCAAAATGCCTTATACTGCTGGAAGTCCTGCATTTTAAGCACTTGCCTTATCCAATTTCTATGCGCTATTCATTACATTCTGTTCATAGCTCCTTTGATTTATATAGCATATTAAAAACAACATGGCATGCATAAGCCTCGAAACCAAACACCCATTCCATCCCTGCATGCTTCTTTACTTCCACTTTTTCATTAAACTCAACCACACTAAACATCTTATTGGGCCCTTTCTCTTGGATATAGCACCTGGCTGATTGCCCAAAACACCTCTCCACTTCCTCAACAGCAAGCATCTCACTAGAAACTATGCACAAACAGCACGTACTTCCTTCTGGTGCAATTATTGCATACTCAGCATCCTCAAGGTGTAATTTCACAAATTCAACGTTCAAATCATCAAGAATGCATTGTCCATTAAGCAGCTCTGCTGCATACACATCACTCAGCAAACTGTAAAAATAAATCTGTTCGTTTACAGATTCACATACCTCTTTGAAAATCGGAGACCTAAATGTAAATATCTTACGGAGGTCATGCCTACTTACCATCCTATTTATTCCACTCACCCTAATATACATTAGCAATCAACCGAAGGGTTCAAATATATTAGCACACTAATGCCTATCTAATCTGCACAACCAACCAGCAGATACACCACAGCATCACAATGCGTGGGAAAGACACAACCAAAGCCCTACACACACTACACAGATGCTGGCAGATACACAAACAAACGAGAAACATTTAATCACAGATAGATCTTATGTGCCTGCTTCGTAGCTTCAGAACAAGGTTAATATCCTTCGGGAACACAGTAACCCGTTTTGCATGTTGTGCACAACTCTGTGCATCCTCAAACAATCCTACAAGATAGAGCTCAAGTGCCTCCTGAATAGAAGCAAGAGCCGGGCCCTGGAATCGCACATCTGCCGCATTACTATTCTCCCTCACTACTGACCTGCATGCTCTCTGGAAAGGAAGCCTTCGTATAAGAAACTCAGTACTCTTCTGATACCTTCTGATCTCCTTCAATGCAACAGATCCTGGTCTATATCTGGACTTCTTAGCGCTCCCACTCGGAGTGGATGTTGTTGCCTTGCGTGCAGACTTTGCAGACAATTGCTTGCGTGGCGCCTTTCCTCCTGTTGTTTTCCTAGCAGATTGTTTAGTTCTAGCCATTGTGGGGTAATTTTTTAGGTCTTTTATAACCAAGTTGGAGGGAAGTTTGTTGTTTCGAATTTGATTGATAAGGTTCTGATTGACAAATAAAATGCTAGGCATCTCTGAGGGCATGCACGGATATAACAGTTGTGGTTACCTAGATATGGCTTAATTGTTTAATTTATTTTCGTCTTGCATCTCTCTATACTAAGATGCATAGCATTTTGTTGCCTTATACTCGTTCCTGTGATTTTTGCTGCAACCTCTGAAACAAATCATAGGCGCATGCTTATCGATGCCACTTCCTTGCATTAAAATAAAATCAGTCTCAATACTTCATCATATGGCATCTGTTTCCATGCTAGTAGTTTGCTTCGATAATTCTTGCTTATAATCTTGATCCACACTGCTTGCTGATTCCAATCCTGAACTCTTTCTTGCAAAGCATCCATCAATCGTGCAAATTCTTTTATTATACGCATTAATTTCTATTTAGCATGTGCAGCGTTGTTAATTAATGCCGCTATCACATTTCATATCTATCAGCTGCATTCTCCATGCAATTCTCCTTTTTGTGTTGATAAAACCGTGTGATGCCCCTAGCAAACGATGAAAGGAATAGAATATCTTGGAGAAGCATTATCACTAATAAATGCTATGCAGGTTTACCTCGCAGCAAAGTTTCTGATAACAGACTTCATTGCAATATTCTTCATAGAGAGCTTTGTATCTTCATTGATAATCTTTTTACTGTCTGCTCCATTTGTCGTAAAGAAAACAACCTTCAAGGAGGTCTCCAATAATCAACTGGAGTACTTCTTCTCAGGGCTTATTACATTTTTGACATGTCATGTATGGTACAAATGTGCAGGGATGATATCTATCAGTTTTGGATTGGCTGCAAAGGGGCTGTGCTATCCATTATCTGTGATGCTGATGTTTGCCATATCATCTTCGATCACTGGTAGCATGATGAGGAATCTTAGCATGGTGGTTGTCATCTTTATCAACATCTTGCACTCTGTGGACACGAGCCTGGATGGATTTTTTGATATATACTCGGGTATTTTTTACCTGGTGCTATATGTGATATTTGCTGTTTCATCTGACTTCATAGCGAGATGCATGATTAACAGAAACGGAATAACAAAGTTTCTGGTTGCAAACTCGTTCTATATCATATTGTATTCTTCCTTGCTTCTTCTCGATCCAGATATAGACAATAGCTCGGGAGTGCAAATCTTTATGAAGAAGAATCCATACACATGCATTGCACTTACCGCAATGTCCACCATTTCGAAGATCTTGGGCCCATACTACATATTCAAGCAGGGGACTGTTGCATACAGCAACACAAGAGTATCTACATATGCATATTTCAATATTATAAAGTGCTTGGCTGATGTATGTGGATTCTGGAGGCTTGGTGAGGCAATTTTCCATTTGATGATTTACCTGATGGTGATGTTTGTTGAATGAGAAGGCATGAATTGTACTATTGGTTTGCCGGCTATGATTTATGTAAATGAAGACAAAATGTAATGCAAGTGTGCTTTTCAAAAAGGAGAGTGTGAACAATTGGATTTGAGATGGCATTTAAGGATTTGTTTATGCTCCCTTGAATGAGCATTGACTTAGAGGCAAGGCTCACTGAAACCGAAAGGGTGATTTTCGAGCTGATAAGAAGCCATGCCAGAAGGCTTGGCAATGTTGTTCCAAGGGTTGCTGGAGGATGGGTAAGAGATAAGCTGATGGGAAACTCATGCTTTGATATGGACATTGCATTGTCAAACATCAGTGGATATGGGTTTGCATCAGGGCTAAGTGAATCCGCAACAGGTCACAGGGTGACTACAGTGCATGTAATCAAGAACAATCATGAGAAGTCAAAGCATCTGGAGACGGCTGTTGTGAGAATAAATGATATATGTGTGGATTTTGTTGGCCTGAGGAGTGAGACGTATTCTGACGCAAGGGTTCCTTGTGTAGTGCCTGCAACGCCGGAAGAAGATTCGTTTAGAAGGGACCTAACAATCAACTCGCTGTTCTACAATTTATTTACGAATACAATTGAAGATCACACAGGACGAGGGATAGAGGATATACGCAACAAGGTGTTGGTTACACCATTAGATCCAAAAATCACGTTGTTTGATGATCCGCTGAGGATAGTTAGGATCCTCCGATTCCACTCAAAACTCAAGTTTGATATTGATGAGAGCATATATAATGCAATGGAGGATGAAGAGATCCGTAAGGCACTGGCAAGAAAGGTTTCGAATGAGCGAATTTACATTGAGATATCGAAGATGATCCACTATCCTATGGGGCAATATGGACTGCTGGAAATAATCAAGAGAGGATATGTAGGGCCGATATTCAAGCCTCCTGTTTGGAAAGAGCAGTCTTATGAGCAGGGAGTTAGGTTTATAGAAGCAGTTGAGGAAATCACCAATCTATGTGCTAGGCCATACAGGCGAGAGATCCTTTGCCTTTATACTATTTTGTGTTTTTTCAGTAGGCAAACGGTTGCGGGGTACAAGAAGAGTGCATACTGCAATACGTATATAATGAAGAATTCTCTTCCGTCATCAAAGGCCTTTGTTAAGACAATAGACAGTATTGAAAAGAGCCTTGCCTTTCTGGACACACAGGATCTGGAGAATCTTGGGATTGAAGGCCTCATAAGAGTGGTAAGATGTATGGGAGAAATGTGGTATGAGTCTCTTATCATTTACTGTGGAATAGAGCACATGCAAAGTGCAAAGGGGAAGTTCAAGAATGGGCTAGGCATAATATGCAGGATAATACAGGAGTCTATTGAAGAGTACTATAAGGCCACGTCAATAGTAGATGCAAGCAGCCTGATAAGAGAGCTTGGGATTGTAGAATGCGAAATGCGATTCTATATTGAGGAAGGAATTGTGTACCAGCTTGTAAGCCAGACTGATGATCCTAGAAAGGTTGTCGAGCATTTGAAACGAATCAAGGGCTTGCGATGAGTTTGTGATTTAGTATGGCAACACAGTCACAGATATAAGCCGAATGGCAGAGCTTACAAAGAATTGGCAATTACATGGTTGGCAGTGGATCAATCCGCAGGATAGAATACAAATATATATGAAACAAGCCAATCTCTTTGTTTAATTGATTAAATCACATGCAGCAAGTATTCTTTGGTTCACCCACAGTAAACTTTGAGGAGCCTTTGGCGGTAGTAAATCCAATTTTCTTGTACTTTTCAACGAGCTTTCTTGTCAGGAAATCGAAGCTGTCATTCACACAGATGTTGTCTTTTGCACTTGTCATATAGAATGCATTTTTATCGATTCCGTGAGTTTTCAAAAACTCATCGACTTCGTCTTCGGTAACAACAATTCTTTCCTTGTCATCAACCTTGTTTCCTAGAACAACTATTTCAACATTTTCATTTGTGTTTTTCTTGACTTCACGGATCCAGTCTCCAAGATTTTCAAATGACTCCTTGCTTCCCATGTCAAACACTATGATTATTCCGTTTGCCCCCCTGTAGTAGTTCGATATGATTGCCCGGAATCTCTCTTGCCCCGCAGTGTCCCATATCTGCAGCTTTACCTTCTCATGGTCAATCACCACTGTCTTTACCTTGAAATCGACACCGATCGTGCTTGATTGTGTAAAACTGTATGTCTCATCGGCGTATCTTTTCATTAGGCATGTCTTGCCCACCCCGCTGTTTCCGATCAGGATGATTTTGAAGAGATACTTGCATTCAAAGTCTTCTTCCATTCCCCCCTTTGTTGTCTGTAATTTTATCCGAAAAATGATCCAGAATTTGATTTAATAGACGCTGCGATGCTTGAGCGATATTTCAAAGCTTCAGAATTTGGAGAACGGTGCTTGGTTATGAAACAGAGTGTGTCAATTGCCGAATAAAACATAAAACACGGGCGATATTGCACTGATAAATGCAGTTGGCGTCGAATATAAGGCTTTACATTCTTGGAGAACCTCTGTTGAAGCCTTCTCAACACTCACCACAGGATCTTTTCGTTCTTGAGTTTCCATCGAATGCTACGTTTGATGCATACCTTGCAACGGTTGTCATACTGATGTGCATAGGAATATGGCTGGTAGTGTTCAAAAGGCCACGAGAAGACGGCACATCGCTTCTGTATGTGATTGGCTTTATGCTGATATTCTGCTCTTATTGCCTCCAAAAAGCCATAGAGCTGAATAAGCTTATTAATAAGGCTACGATTGATGCAGAAGTGCCTGAGCAGGAATGGTTTTGGAGAAAGTGGATATATCCGAGAAGTCAAAATCATGCGGTGATTGCCGATCGGAATGCACATGCTGAATCAGGTATACTTGAACACAACACGGGCGGAATATCCTCATACCTTACACTGATATTTAACAGCAAAGATACAAAGGCAAATAGAAGGAACACGGTAAGTGTAAATGCTCAACGGAAACACAATGATCAAGGAAAAGCTGAAAGTATGCATTCCGTTCAAAGATCGATTGTTGGCACAGATGTGATTGGATGCGCAGGCAAAAAATCCTCGCTAGAATGCACTAAAGAAACAGATAGCATTGGGGTGGAAAATCCATCGTTACATCAATACGCAACAGACATGATGCTGAGCACATCTAGTATGCACACTGATCCAAAACATTCAGGCAGTGGCAGTCGCTTAGTAACATCGTTGTATGACGAAAAGCTTGCATTTGCAAATAGCTTTGAGACTATGAGTGGAGCGGAAAGCAAGGTAGAAAAAAGAGAAGTGACTCTTAGAAACCTCATGAGGATTTTTGAATACAAATATAAAATAGATGAGGATCTCAAAAAGCACACATCGATCATTAGAAAGGCAGAGGCACAGACAAACAAAATACTCGAAGAATTTTCAGTCACATTTCAAGCATTTATGAAGGAAGCTGAAAAAATAGAAATGGAGATGATTGGGTTTAATGCATCAACAAGGTATTTGAGGATATCATTCAATGAGTTGAAGGCTGAGATCAAGAAATATTTCTATGGCGTTCCCGATGTAGTAGCATTGAATGGTGTTCTTCAATATCTATCGAGGCTGGAAGAGAATTACCATAAGGAATCTGAAGGAAAAGGCGATGTGGGCGCTGCCGTGGAGTATGAAGGATACTTCCTACTTTATATTGCTATACAAACTGGTTGCTGCTTGCTGTTCTTTATGGCTGTGCTGCTTAAGATTAGATCAGGTATAACAGTATTAAGGCCTGTAGTTTCAATTTTCTTGATATTAGGAATGCTAATAAGTATTTTATTTCTTCTTAGTGCACAGATGCTTGATAGAGATTGCAAGTCTGGGTCTGTCAATGGATGCAATTTCACACATACGTTTGTGAGGGAAGTCGAAGGAGTTGAGGCATCAAAGAAGGGAGAATTGAAAGAGCAGCTAGATGTGATGGCGATCAACAGTCGAATGCTGTCGAACGAACTACAAGCATATGTATTGAGAATAGCAGATGCAAATTTCAGTTCTAAAATGGCGGTTTTTTCGAATCTATTTAACAAGATCATGTTTGTGTATGATGATTTTGAGCACCTGACTGCGAAGAAAGTCAAGAAAGATGAGTTCTATGGGTATGTGAAAATGATGAATAGGCAGCTTGAGGTGATTGGAAAGTACCTGGATGTGTCTGTACAGAAAGATATGATCGGCATATATGCTGAGGAGAATGCATTTTCGTTCTGGCTGGATACGGATAAGGATTCCGTGGTTGAGCTGGTGCGGACGATTACTGGGTTGGATGCTGAGGACAGCGAAGGAATGCCATCAAGATGGTGTGTGGATGCATTGCAAGCGATATGTGATGCAAAGGATGTATTTGACAGTTTGTTTATGCTGATGCTTGCTGCAGGGCCTGCATTCTTGGCTCTTCTGTATACTTAAGAGTGTGCTTGGCTAAGAAAGCGTGAATATAAACATGGATATATAAACAGAGGAATAGATCCCCGAACGATGCGTTATGTAGTGAACAAGATCAGAGTTGAAGAGGCAGAGAAGGGACGTGTGAACAAGATATATGTGCCATTTGGGGCGGGGCTTGATGAAGAAGAGCTTGTGCTGGTGGACAACAAGTATGCGTTCAGGTTTGAGTTTACGTCGGGATCGAATGTTCTCTTGAGCAAGATTCAAAGGGAGTTTCTAAACAAAAATATTGGAAAAGACGAGGTGGACATTAAGAGCCTGAATGTTGTTGAGTGTGACCAGGTTTCGCTGTTGAAGCTTGATGTTGAAATAATAAATCTTGAGAAGATAGAGATTGATGCAAAGGAACTTATTGAGAAATTCAAGGATGCACATGCTATGTATCCATTCAACGCGGATCAGAAGTTTTATTTCTATGTTGGAGAGATTGGGCTGAAGATGACTGTGCGGGAGATTTTCACTGTGATGGACAGTAAGTATGGAATTCTGCTGCGGAACACAGAGGTGTTCCTGAGTTCTGTGTCTGAGAGGCTTGTGATTTCAAACAACTCGCGAGAGAACATGCTGCTTGATCCGAACTTCAATTTTGAGTCGCTTGGGATAGGAGGCTTGAAGCAGGAGTTTGGCAAAATGTTCCGAAGGGCCTTTGTGCAGAGGGCATTTGATTCGGAGGTGATCAAGAACTTTGGGATTCCGCATGTGAAGGGAATAATTTTGTACGGGCCTCCAGGAACGGGAAAGACATTGATAGCCAGGAAGCTTGGGTCGTTGCTGAATGCACGGCCACCAAAGATAGTGAATGGGCCTGAGATTTTGAACAAGTATGTTGGGCAAAGCGAAGAGAACATCCGGAATCTGTTCAAGGATGCAGAGGATGAATGGAGGGCAAAGAAGGAGGATAGCAATTTGCATATGATAATATTTGATGAGATTGATGCAATATGCAGAAGGAGGGGGAATAGTGGAAACACTGGAGTTGGAGATCAGGTAGTGAACCAGCTGTTGAGCAAGATGGATGGCGTAGAGGCGATAGAGAATATATTGGTGATTGGAATGACGAATCGGCTTGACTTGATTGATGAGGCGCTTTTGCGGCCGGGCAGGTTTGAGATACATTTGGAAATATCGCTTCCGGACGAGGAGTCACGAGCAGAGATATTCAGGATACACACGAAGACGATGGAAAGCCACAAGTACCTTGATGAAAGCATTGATATTGCGAAGATTGCAAAGCTTTCGAAGAACTACACGGGTGCGGAGATAACTGCAGTTGTGAAAAGTGCAGTTTCGTTTGCTCTTGAAAGAAAGGTGCATGGGGAGAAAGAAGAAGGAGGAGAGATGAATGTAATAGCAGACAAGAACATCAAGGTGTTTATGAATGACTTTATCCAAGCACTTGATGAGGTGAAGCCGGCATTTGGAATTAACGAGTCGAACTTCCAGAGGTATGAGAAGATGTTCTATGAGACGCCTATGTTTACGAAAGGGATAGAGTATGGAAGAGGGCTGCTGCAGAAGCTAAGCAAAACCAATTTGTACAACACGTCGTCGCTGTTGTTTCATGGTGGAGCAGGAGTTGGAAAGACCACACTGGCGGTGAAGGTATCGAGACTCTCGATGTATCCGTTTATCAAGATTATTTCGCCAAGGGATATAATTGGGCTGAGCGAGCATGAGAAGGTGAACTATGTGAAGGACAGGTTTATGGATGCATACAAGTCTGAGGAAGCGATAGTGATACTTGATGATATTGAGAGCCTGATTGATTTTGTGAATATAGGGCCAAGGTTCAGTAATGCGGTTTTGCAAGCATTGAAGATATTTATCAAGGAGGAGAGCAAGAAGAAGGTTTTTGTGATTGGGACGACAGGCTCTGTTGAGGTGATGAAGGAGTGTGGGATATATGAGTGTTTCCAGACATCGTATGAGGTTGAAAGGATAGGGCTTGCGGATTACGAGATTCTGTGCCAGCAGAACCCGAGTTTTGCAGAGATTTGCTATGATGAGATGGGGCACGAGGGTGCGTTGTCCATTAAGCAGCTACTTTTGCTACTTAATGAGCCCGATATATCGCCGGAATGATTTTATTGAATGAAGATTTGCGTAGAATGCGGTGTTTGATTTATTTATGTGATGGTTTATGTTGAATGCTCAATGATGGATGCTGGTGTATTTAATGTTAATGTGCCTGCATGTGAGTTAGGGTTTTGAGTTGAATATCCCTTGATGGACATATTGAAGGAGTTTATTGAACTGAATGTATGCACCACTGGTGATTTTAAAGGAGCAGCTGATGGAGTGAAGAAAGCAATAGCTGGCATGGATTTGCTGGTAAAAGTGGAAGTGGCTGGCGAAGTAGAGGCGAGCTATTTGAAGTATGTGCAAAATTTGTGTGTTACGAATCCGGTCGTGTTTGATGTTTCACCCGAACTAAACGGACTAGAAAGAGCATGCATGATGATATCATTTGACGATTACGAGCATATTGACCTTTCGATGTATTGCTTGAGGCATGAGATTGTTGGATGTGTACCAAGCAACAATGGAGTTGGTGATGATGATCCGGTTTTGATCGTTAGATGCAAAGGGAGTTTGCGAGAAAAGATGCATGTGTATTGTGCACGCGAGTATGTGTTTTATAACGAGATGGCGGAGTCTTTGAGTGTTAAGGAGCAATGCGTTCTTCTTGTAGAGATGATAAGGATTGCGAATTTGGAGAAATGCGAGGATCTTAGAAGATTGAAAGTGCAAGCATACATTGATAGAATTATGTTTCCAGCGAATGAAAATAGTGCTATGATCAATAGAATAGTTGATTATTACAGAATTAAGATAATGGGAGAGGTTCTAGAGCCTGAGTTTGCAATGAATGGCTTGGAAGCTGATCTTGAGCATGTGTTTGAGTTTCCACATGTGTTTCGGTGTGATGTTGAACTGCAGATGGGAGAGATGTACTTCAACGACCTTTCATATGCAAAGGCTCTTGGGTATTTTGAAAAGTACCATGACATTATAAAGACGATTAAATGTCTGGCTGCCTTGAATAGAAATGAAGAGGCAATTGGCAAAGCCAGGATGGAGTTGAGGAATTTAAAAGGCAATGCATATAGTAATAGGATCAAGGCATGCAATTTAATGATTATTCTTGGAGAAATGACAGGAAATGAGAACTACTTTGACGAGGCATTTGAAGTGTATCGTTCATATGAACCATTGAAAGCCAAAGGGATGTTTTTTTTCCGCAGCAAGCAGTTTGAAAAGGCAATATGTGCGTTTGAGCAGACGCTTAAGTTGGTTCCGCACAATGTAGAAGTGCAGTTTGTGTATGCATGCAGTTTGACCTCTGCTCTGCGATTTGAGGAAGCAACGGATGTCTATGAGAAGCTGGTTGCTGATGATCAGAAGAATGTAATGTTTTTAAGGAACTTAGCGATGTGCAGAATACAGCTTGATGATATGAACAAGGGGCTTAGTGCACTAAAAGAAGCAGCTAGATATGATGGAGGGATGATGCAAGCGTATTTGCTGATGTGCATCAAGTACAAGATTGAAGCAGAGATAAGATATTCGTTAGAGAGGGTGAGCTGGTTTGATGAGCTGGAGGCTGGCTTGATGTATGTTGTGCAGGAGAAGATACTGAGTATAGACGAAGTGTTATTTGCGTTAAAGCGGAATGCAAGGATCAGAGAAGAGGCAGACGAATTGATCAAGAAAGTCGAGTTGATGAGTGCAGGCTAGGATGTGTTTATAAGATATTGTGTGGCTATGTGCATTAGCAGATCAGTAATTGGATATGATTCCAGAATGATATTGTGAATATAGTATGTATGGAGTAGGCAACGAGTACTTGAGTATGGAAGGTAGTATTTACGATTG
This sequence comes from Ordospora pajunii, assembly GCF_021821965.1. Lineage (NCBI taxonomy): Eukaryota > Fungi > Microsporidia > Ordosporidae > Ordospora > Ordospora pajunii. The sequence continues at coordinate 154,772 of NW_026848120.1, forward strand.
AATTTGCTAGATTTATTTGATTGACGGATTGATTATCTCCTAAGATAAAGATCATTTGATGTAGGATGTATTGATATTGGCAGAGGAGTAGCAAGATCCACTGTATGGAAAGCAAGACATGGAGCGGCTTTCAGATCGTCTTTCTGCTTTGCACGCCTGTTTTGGAACCAATTTCGAACTTTTTGTTCTGATATCATTGATTTGTCGGCAATTAATGCTCTCTGCTGAGCATTTGGATTTGGATTGATGTCGAACTGATTGTTGAGAAAGATCCTCTGTGCTCGTGACAGTTTGATCTTTGTGTATGTCTTTAGCTTGGCATTGAAAGAGATATGCATATAAAACGGTTGATGCGGAGAGGATTTATTCTTAATCAATGCAAGCATCTATGTCAAATATATCGATATCTACAGATTATTTCAATTTTATTGATAGCGATACAATAAGATATAGATTAATTAACGAAATAGCAGATATGGGCTGATATAAAGTTTATTCAAAAAAAAATATTGTAGAGGGAAGTTTTTAGCCATGCTTAATGTTTAATGCTAAATGCTTAAATGTCGAGTGGATTGGGTGGATTGGATGAATGGAGACCGAACTGCAATATGAATGTGTCCTTCAGTGCATCTATGATGTTTCTTGTAATGACAGTCTTCCAATGCTTCTGGTATGCAATATGTGCAGCCTTGCGAACAAGTGTGCATCCAAGATAAATCGACGCCATTGCATCTATGTGGCTGATTGGAGATGAGCATTTGGATATTAATGATGCTATAACGCCTGCGAGTATGTCTCCTTGCCCTCCTATTCGCTTTGGCGAGCCTTTTTCGTTAATTTCTATCTGGACATCATTCCATTTGATAAGGTCTGTTGAGCCCTTCATGACATAGAATGTGTCATTGTCAGATATGCGAATATGGCGTTGCTCGGAAGCGTTTGGAGTGAATATTTTTGTTGTAAGTGCTTGTATGCCAAGAGATGCGCTGAGAAATATGGCATCTGCATCAACTACAATGGGAACATTTCGTTTGTCAAGATACGCAAGTATTTTTGCTATCTCACTGCACACATGCGATTCTGGCCGGCCCAAGCCTGATCCCACCACGCATGCAGTGATTCTGTTTAGGATCCACTCATGGCATTTTATCCGGCATACTATTGCTTCAGGAAGCAGAGTCTTCAAGGATGTGATTGCGCCAGGCATGGTGAATATGTATACTAATTCCGAGCCTGTTAGCAATGCACTCATGGCAACAAAGTACGGAGCACCAGTGTAATAGTCGCATCCTCCAATGACAAGAATACATCCTGAACAGCCCTTGTATGTGCTTTTGAAAAGCGAGATCCTCGACCTCAAGGTGATTATGGCGTGTTGTAATCGAGTGTCCATTGTTATGATGGTGATTTGTTATTTGGTATAAGCAGATTTTCTTGTGGCATGCGGATGAAAGGGGAATGCTGAAACACATCGCCTGTTTAGTAACACCCTGGAATGAAAGTTCAGAGAAGCAAAATAGATCCCAAGAATAACTCAGGAAGTATGGAAATTGTTGCAGAGCATCAGGATGATATTTATGTCCTTGGAATGGTTATAAGCATGGGAGACATGGTAACATCAAGCACTACGCGGAAAATACAGATTGATGCAAAAACACAGCAGAGAATATCGCTTACATTGAAGATCAAGATAGAGACGGTTAGTGTTGATCTTGGCAGCTCTACAATATATTTGAAAGGGAAAACAGTCATAATGCATGAGCACGTGAAGTTAGGATCGTACCATACGCTAGACATAACGCCTGGCCATGCTTTTGAATTGGAGAAGCAAGAATGGCCGTGCCAGTCAATCAAGCTGCTTAAAGAGGCAACTAAGCCACAGCCGGAAATGATTTTTATAATATTCTATGAGAAGGAGTGTGTTGTGTCTGTTGTCTCAAGAACTAGAATCAGTATTTTGATGAAGCAAGAAATAAAAAACAAGAAGTTCTGCAATATTATCAAGACACTAGAGAAGCATGCAGGCGTGATAGATCTTTTTGTGGTTGCAAGTGCATTTGAGGTGCGAAATGAGTTCTACAAGGCAGTTTCATGTTCAAAGGAGCTTTCGAAAGCACTAAAAAGCTTTTGCGTAGTGAAAGTACCAGCAGAATGCAAAGGATGTTCGAATTCGAAGATCATTAACACGATTCTTACAAACAAGGAGCTTTCGAAAATGTTCCAGGGAATCCAGTATGTGGAGGATTTGAAGCAAGCAGAGAATTTCTTTGTTGCATTTGCAAAAGGCTCTGAGCTGGTTTGCATTGGGATGGACGACATCCGAGAGGCGATGGACTATGGCGCACTGGAAAGGGTGGTGATAATTGATGAGAAGGTTAAGCCGAACAATGTTGAAGAGAGAATGAAGGCAGAGATATTCTGTAGGGAGTTGGGAGCAATTAACTGTAAAATATCGATTATTCCAGCAGCACACTTTTGCGGAGAGAAGCTGAAAGAGATGGGAGGAGTGTGTGGAATGCTGAAGTTTAGTTATAAATGATTTTTTAAAGTTGATCTGCTGGTTTGTTGTTGCCTTGAAGAAGATAAGCATTCTTCATATTGAAATAATTTTAGCCCTGAATGAGTAACAAAAGGGCGGTGTATTTTTACGATCCTGAGATAGGGAATTTCAACTATGCGATGGGGCATCCGATGAAGCCTCTGCGTGTGAAGATGACCCACTCGCTGCTTGTTGGATATGAACTGTATAAGCACATGGATATTTTGAGGCCTTTCCATGCGTCATATGAAAACCTGACGAGCTTCCATTCGATAGATTACATAAATTTCCTTTCGAGTGTTTCTGGGGAGAACATGGGAGAGATGCTGAAGGACCTACATAAGTTTAACATACGGGACGACTGCCCTGTGTTTCCAGGGCTATACGACTATTGTAAGCTGACTGCAGGGGGAAGTATATATGCTGCCCAGAAGATCAATTCAGGAAGATATGACATTGCAATAAACTGGGCAGGTGGACTACATCATGCAAAAAGAAGCGAGGCATCTGGGTTTTGCTATGTAAATGACATAGTGCTTGCGATTCTTGAACTTTTGAAGTACAACAAAAGGATATTGTACATAGACATAGACATTCACCATGGAGACGGCGTTGAGGAGGCGTTCTATACGACGGACAGGGTGATGACTGTTTCGTTTCACAAGTATGGAGATTATTTTCCTGGAACAGGCATGGTATCGGATGTTGGGATAGCAAGGGGAAGGGGATATTCTGTGAACGTGCCGTTAAAGGATGGGATTGATGACGAAACGTATTTTAGTGTTTTCAAGCCAGTCATCAGCAAAGTGATTGAGGTATACCAACCAAATGCAATTGTGCTGCAATCAGGAGCAGATTCATTGTCAGGAGATAAGCTTGGCTGCTTTAATTTATCGCACATTGGGCACTCAAGATGTATAAAGTTTGTACAGAGCTTCAACATTCCGCTTATCCTGCTTGGAGGAGGGGGATACACTATTGGAAATGTTTCGAAGGCATGGGCATATGATACAAGCATGCTGTTGGATGTTGAGATCCCGCAAGAGATTCCATACAACGAGTACTTCTATTACTATGCACCCACATATAAAATTGATGTTCCTACCTCGAACATGGTGAATCAAAACACAAGAGAGGGCCTGGAAAGTATTGTGAAAAAGGTATATGAAAGCCTTAGAAGTATTAATCATGCGCCTTCTGTGCAAATGGCAAGTATTCCACCAGAGTTTATTAGTGATGCAGCTGATGAGGATGCGCTCAACAAAAACAGTTATGAAAATGATACGCTGGATTACACTAATTTTTCTAGTGTAAGAAATGATGATACGGATTGATTAGGTTATTCAAATAAATTGTTCATTTATTTTTTATTTTATGTATGGCACGGTAGATGCGATGAATGCATCACATACTCATGCACATTATTAGCAAGAGGCATGGCTGATATACACTTTACCAACTACAGATGAATTCTGGTATTTCTCAATTGTTGTTTTATTCAATATTTGCTTCAAGAGACATTCTTGCCATTTTGACGGCATTTTCAAGCGTTTGATTGATTCCCAAGAACCCAGATACATGAACAAACACTGAGCCTTCTATCCCAGAAACCTCTACCAGCTCTTCATCCTTAAGTCCACGCCACTCCTTCTTCAACGGATTCTTAGTCTCAAACGTTCCTTTGAACTTTGGAATGGCAATTATCTTGTAAACATCAGCAGAAGGAAAAATAATAAGCTTGATGTCCTTATTGTATTTCTTCTCAACTTCAAGAATCAAATCTGGATTGCAATACTTGTCCAGAACCAGAAGCTCATCGTTGGCTTCTGAAATCATCTTCTCCGCATATACATAATTGTTTGCCCACCTGCTGACTCTATCCATGTAGTTGTCCAGATCCCTTCCAACTATTTTAAGTACTTCCTTGAAGCGTATTTTTTCCATATCACCTGAGCTTTCATCCGCATTAAACGAAACCACAAAGTCAGCCATGCTTCTAATGCTTATGTCTCCGCTTATGTCGCATCCATTGTCAATCGCATCTGCATACAAGAAAAACTCAGAATACACCTTGTCTACAATAGTCTGGTATATCTTGATATCTGGCTTTATTCCATAAAGCGACAAAAAGTCCTTATGCATGTACTTAAATACGAGCCCGCAGCTGCTTAACTTAATGCTGTATTTTTCAGAAAATGTTTCTGTAAAGCTTGGCTGGTGGTGGTCAAATCGTTTTCGTTCAGGATCAAAAATCCCTCCAACGTCATAAACAATGTCTCCTTGCTCAAACACAGCCTTGTCTCGTGTTCTTTCAACTTCTGCGTTCGGATACATCCTCAATAGCATCGCTGTTGACAAAACTTCATCATAATGAAATCGTCCGTTGTGAGTCACCAACTTCATCGTGGAGGATAACAAATACACATTATTTAATCATACTTCAGAAAACCCACTCGTTTTCAAGCTCGCTGTCATACAACAGCAACATCAGCTTCACACTCAAACTCTATCTGCTCATCATCAGTATGTACTGTTACTCCCATGTCATCGGCATTGTATCTTCCTCTTCTTAAAAGCATACACCTGATCTCAAAAAACGAAAACGACATTTCTCCCACACAATGAGACCGATCTTCGTTGCATACAATTACATGCTTCGGTAATATACTTACCATCAGTTTGGAGTTTTGGTAGTAATTGCTCACACATAAATATATTATAGCAGGTTCATTCAGTCCTATCGGTGCTGAATGGGTTATGTAAACAAATGGAGCCTGTGCATTTCCTAAGCACGTGTTTCGTATGTCCAAAGCACCAAGTGCCAACTCTGTAAGCACACATCCAGGTACAAATACACACCTTCTTTCCGATGAAACACTTATTTCTATCTTTATTGGCAATTCATATGGAGTTATGCTATCCAGAGAAATGGATGGATGCTCTCCAATGTACTTAGAAACCATCATAAATCTTGCGTTCCTTACCAAGACTCTATCAATCTGCAATGAACCACACATTTGACTATTTTCTTGAGCTTCTTCATTCAAATTCAAAATGCTTCCATTCATGCTATTGCACTGTTTAACAAAAGCAAATATTGAGTTTGTTTTTGCATCCAGAGAAATCTCTTCACTGGCTGCAGACACCATATCTTGAAAAAACAGATCAGAAATAACAGGTGGAGACTTGCTCATAGATCCAAGTATATCTTGCACACTTCCACTAGGTTTTGTGCTAATGCTCTTGAGCTCATTGGCCTCGGTATAATTGCCATTAACTCCTAAAATATTTTTCTTGAAATACTTGATTGCTTCTTCTCTTGAAAAGCTTAATGTGCCTACACTCATTCCAAACACCTCAAAACGGTTGTTCATGCTGGACACCTTAGCCAACCTTGCATCCTCTCGTGTGTGATTCAAAACACGAATAAACAACAATGGAAAACAGTATTTGTAGTGCAGAAAACTGATAGAAAATGACGGAATAACGTTAAATCTGATGCTACGCCATGCTCTGATGCCATCAGACTCAATAGCAACCTCTTCGTCAAAATACCCAACACAAGGAAACATCATATCAAAGATAAACTCATTCGAGCTTGTTATAAACTCCATGCCACAGAAACTAATCACAATCTCCGAATCATAGTTCCTGATGACTCTACACGTAACCTGGCGGACCTCTCCACAATACATCTCATATATACTTTCCATGCATACATGCATAAATTTCACTTCTTCATCAACATCAATCAATTCCTCTATTTGGACTATTCTATCAACTCCATTCGTTTTTAAAATCATATCCTTAATAATATATTTTCCTAACTTTCCTAATGCTATCTCCCCATTTCCTTCGCATATGCTTTCAACACCATTGCCATTCAAGATTCTAGCTATGCATCTAATCTTGCTCTCTATAAGCAAAGACTCTTTTGTATTCAGTTTTCCTTCGAATTTGCTTATGGATCCTTCATATGCCCTGAAAAGCTTCACTACATTTCTAATCCTATTGATAGATGTCTTGTATAAATAATCTCGAGAATTTGTATATTGCAAGTATTCATCCAAAGCACCTTTATGCAAAAGTGCTTTGCTTTTTATTCCTGCAATACTTCGAATGTACGATTGAGCAAAAACAAGTATGTCTTTGGTGATGGCTCCACAATCCTCTTTGCAAAGCATCATATCTGTCATTCCAAGAAAAACACTTGCACATGAAATAGCCCTTTCTGCTAAGCCTGCTTTAAGAAACAGCACTGCGCAATCATATGCTATAGCAGCTCTTTTCCTGGCATATCCATTACCATCCAAAACCTTATTAAGACATTCCTGTGCAAACGCCTTAAATAGCGACCCACAGGTAAGACTCGGCACAATCCTGATTGCCAATCTCCCACTCTGAACATCAATCACAGCACACACCAACCTTATCAAATACACATCCAGTTTCTCACCAGCACAATGAAATCGCTCAAGTATCTCCTTTGGTACAGGCTTATTCGACAATACCAAACAGTAGATAGACATTTGTGTACAATAATACCCAAACTCTCCTTTTCCGTACCTGGAATAAACTTTATATGCTTCTTTATATCTCTGTGCTAAAAAAAGCCCATCTCCAACTCGTTTATCCCTAGCAGGATCGTTCCTAAAGATGTTAGAAAACGTACCAAGACTCCATCCCTTTTCACTTACATCAAGTCTTTTTTCAATTTCAAATTCAATTACTCTCTGAAATACAATTTCCAGATCATCTGCACTTGATATCTCATTTATGCATATACAATATCTATTCTTTACAGCACTGGTAGGCATTTTATCACATACCATCACGTTCACACTCTCCATAAACTCAATCTCTTGATCAAACAGGCATTTTCCAATCCAATACCTCAAATCACACATGGAAAATGATACGTCTTTTAGTGCTTCAAAAATCAAGCTGTCCATGCTTACATCCCGTTGCTTCACTCTAAAGAATGTCCTCTTCTCAATCAAATCAATCACATTTGATTGTACGTCTTCCCCAATGCATCCATCAAACACAATCTCTAATGGAATCCCCAAAACTTTCATTACATCTATTCTATTCATCTCAGGGTCTAAACTATACATCGCGTAAAACAACCATTATCAACATTAACACAAGAATCGCCATCCTTTCATACAAACAATCAAATTAACAAAGACTCATGAAACTTAACATTGTAGATTTATTAACTCAGTTGTATGTAAGATACCTTGGCGTCGATGAAAACTTCGCATACCCCTTAACAACCTTATCAACAGCCTTCAAAAAATCGTCCTCCGTTGCAATCTTTCGTCGCTCTCGTATTGCAAACATTCCTGCTTCTGTGCATACACTTCTTAGCTCGGCACCTGTTGCATTGCTACATAGTCTTGCAATCAAATCAAACCGAATGCTTTTATCTACACTCATTGTCTTTGCATGTATTCTCAAGATCGATGTCCTTCCGTCAAGATCAGGCAATCCAAACTCAACTTTCCTATCAAGTCTTCCTGGACGAAGAAGTGCGGGATCAAGAGTGTCTGGCCTATTGGTAGCCATCAGAACCTTTATATTACCTCGCGGATCAAATCCGTCCAGCTGATTTATTAGCTCCAACATTGTCCTCTGCACCTCGTTGTCATCGTCATCATCAAACCTGGTTCCTCCAAATGCATCAACCTCGTCAAAAAAAATTATACATGCTTTCTTCCCCTTCGCCATACTAAAAATTTCTCTAACCATCCTAGCTCCCTCCCCTACATACTTCTGCACAAGCTCTGACCCAATTACCCGGATAAAGCATGCATTTGTCCTGTTAGCAACTGCTCTTGCCAGCAATGTCTTTCCTGTTCCTGGAGGGCCATAGAGCAGAACGCCCTTTGGAGGATCAATTCCTAACGCAACAAACTTCTCCGGATTCAGCAGAGGCGCTTCAACAACTTCCCTTATCTTCTCTATTTCTTCAATGCATCCTCCTATATCGTTATACGTCACATCTGGTCTTTCCTCAACCTGCATCAATGTTACAGATGCATCTATTTTTCTTGGAAGCGGCAATACAATCTGGTACTTGTTTCTGTCCACTCCAACCCTCATTCCTTCTTGTATTAGGCTTGCATCAAGTCTCTTTGACTTTCCTACAATAAATTTTGCTATCATCTTAATTCCTATCATATACCTTGCTTCATGATATCCGTCAAGAATCTTGCAAACTCGCGCAACCTGTAGATTAGGCTCACTTTGAATCCTATTTCTATCGCCAAGAAGATCCCAGCACATTGGAGGTGCTAGTCCAGTCTCCACTTCCTTTGTTCCAAGCTTCAAGCCTATCTGCTCGAAAAGTCTTTTTATCTCCTCTTCTTTCTCAATTATTCCATCTGTATAGTAGTTTCTCCCGTAGCTGAGAATAAATCCTACATCCTTCTCATCAATTATGTTCTCTTGCTTCTGATTACTCATCAAAGGGTTTACCTAACAAACAATTTGAGCCAAATATCAAATATGCAATAGACTACAGCAACAACAAACATTTCAAGCACAGCCATACACTGTGCCATAAAATCACCGGCTTCAGTGCAGTCACACCATGATGTATGTGCGCAAGCAGCAAAACAGATACCCCCACTCGGGATCGAACCAAGGACCTCGTCCTAGTAAGGGACGCGTGATAACCACTACACTACAGGGGCCTCATCATAACTCTCATCCCAAATGCACACCATTACAATCACATACCCACACACCCATAAAAACTCTTACAATCATAACAGCTCTTTCATACTCAACCCAATTTATTCATATCTCAAATGTTTCATTCGATGTAATAGACAACCTTATTCCCAAGAATCTTATACTTCGCTTTCACATACTCTCTTTCCCTATCAAAAACAACTATTCTTCCATCTATTTCTGTTGAAATCCCACTACTTAATGGCTCAACTCTCACAATAATATCATACTTGTACCAGTCGTTCATTTTGCATGTATTCGACCTGTACACGTCAATCCATCCACTTGCATCGCATCCATGTACATTCAATGCACACCAAACATCATCTAAAATACCAGAATTCACATAGCTACACTCATATACAGACTTCACTTCCACCTCCCATCCATGCCGCAGTGCAATCTTTTTGTAATGATCAGAGCTTTCGTTAAATGCAAATATACATGCCTTCAAAGCATCAGACATCTCAACAACAAGAAAATCTACATTCTGAGGTAAAACCTCATCAATGCATATCTTTCTATTATCAAACAACTTCATATCCAATACTTCACTCAAAGGTCGTCCTATCATTCTAGCTAGCCCTAGTAAGCAAATCTTTTATTCAAATACAATATCCTCTTAAAAACTCATGCTTGTTCTAATCGTTCTTATTCATTTGATTCTTAAGATCTGTGATTCCTCCGTAAATCGAATATGCCTCAACACCTTCGTCTCTCAGAATCTTAGCCCCTTTCTTAGATGTAATTCCCCTCTTGCAGACCACACACACCTTCTTTCCAATACTAGGCCCTAATGCCCGTATCATCTCGATCTTGCTTTTCAACTCATCCAGTGGAACATTTACAGACCCTTTGGCTCTTAGCATTCGATATTGGATTACAGGCCTTACATCTAATACAAGCCATGAATCAAGATCGCTTATTATCTCATGCCAGCTCTTGCAGGAAAGCTCCTCTCCAGCATCATCGCATCGTTGTGTATGCAAATCCTTGCATAGATTATTTCCATTTACATCTTCTTTTGTGCACATATTACAGATACTCTTGGATTTTCTGAGTTTGGCTGCTATAGTCTCAAAAGTCATTCCATTAAACGCAATCATTCTAGATTCATCATCTCCTAGTATCAGCTTAATAACCTCTAATGCTTGCATAGATCCAACTATTCCACACAATGGGCCAACCACCCCTGCATTCTCACAGGTCAACACTTCTGCTTTCATGCTAGGAAACAAGCATCGATAGCAAGGCCCACTCGGCATGAGCTTGTATATCTGTCCCTCCCATTGCAAAACAGATCCGCAGACAAGCCCTTTCTTCAGCATCCTACAGAAGTCATTCAGTAAATACCTGGTTTCTATCCTGTCTGTACAATCGACAACCACGTCGTACTCATTAATAATCCGCTCTGCATTTGTCACATCTAGAACCTCATTGTATACAGAAGCACTTATCGACGAATTAGATCGCCTCAAAAACTCAGAAGCCACCATCACCTTGTATTCAGATACATCGTCCTCTGTGTAAAGCACTTGCCTTGGTAAATTATGAATCTCTATCTTGTCAAAATCAACAAGTCCAATCCTCCTCAGCCCACATGAAGACAGATACATAATCACTGGGATGCCCAGCCCTCCACATCCAACCACCAGCACACTGGAGTCGCCAAGCCTACGCTGTCCTTCTATACCGACTCCTTCCACAATTGCCTGCCGAGAATATCGTTCAGCATCACTCATAGACAGATCAGACTCCAAAAACATCAAAGGGGAGCCCAAATACTTGCAAAATACATCACAAGAATCCCTTGATGAGTAATAAGCATCTGCAAAGTAAATTCGAACCAGCCACAAATGCAGACGGCAAACACAAAAGATACAAGAAGAAAAATCAAGACATATTGTGTATAAACCGACCAGATGATATTGACGGTTCTCTTCTTGATAAGTTCAAGAACAGGCAAGTAATAAGCGAAATGCAATGCCATATACGAAATGCAATCTTCCGAAACGAATTGTTTAGCCTTCATGAAAGACAGGACTTTGAAAATGGAAGTTTGATCGTGAATAACATCAAGATGTGCATAACAACCTCGTCATTTCCATCAAGAGACAGCGAGTATATCTTCGTGGGAGTTAAAGAAGGGTTTGATGGGCAATCGTCATTTGCCTTTGCATCTGGAGAGTCTGAAATCTATGTCTTTGATAGGAAAATGTGCTTGAAGCATGTGCTAAGGTTTTCATATGGGTATTGCAGAAAGATAAAAGCCATACTGGTGGATAAAAGTATAAGCTGTGTTGCATTGTTCAGTGATGGCATCATTAGAAGATTTGAATTTAATGGCGAAGTCATAAACATGCGCGAGGCAAATGCAAAGGAAATAGTGGATATTGAAGTTAGTAAAAATCAAAGCATCATATTTGCAACAGATGGTAGCAGTGTAATTTGGATATCTGGAGTGTCTGTTGTGTCTAGATTCAGCATAGTAAAGGGATTGATCACATCGATTGCAATCAAAGAACTTGAAAATGAAAATGGAAGTGCACCTGAGCACAAGAGAGGCATAAACGGAAACAATGTAAATGAAGGACTATTTGAGTTCTATGCATTGTCGTTGTGTGGAAAGGTTGTTGCGTTTGACTTTAGTTTTCAGGAAATAAAAAGCGCTTCATTTCCTTCTGGATACACGCTTATCAAGTCTTTGGAGTTGAGCAGCAACTTGCTTATTGTGGACACTCTTAACAGCTCAACAAAGACGATATGTCCCAATAGCGACATGCACAAGACAAGTGCAATGTTCAACTATTCGATCTCATGCCTGGACAGTTATGGAAAAAGCACAATAACCGGTGGGTTTGATGGTGTAGTACGATGTGCAAAGCTTAATAAGAGGAATGCAAATGCAAAGCCTATCTTCCAGCTTGTACGACGGAGCAGTGATGTTTTACTGGGGCATCTGCATAAAGAATTTAAGGTATTTGATCCACAAGGCAGGCTTCGTAATGACTTTTGGGAAAAGGTTGTTGGAGTTCATGTTGGAAAGGATTTTTTGTATGTTCTGTATAGTTGTGGGATTATTATTAGTATGAGGCTATTATGAAGCATGAGCAATGCAAGATTATGATATAAGATGTAATAATATGCGTAGAACAGAAGGGCCAAGGCGCACATAAATGGCAGTGTGATTAAGAGCCCCCAAATGTACAAGATTGCAGTTGATGGCCCTGCAGCAAGCGGAAAAAGCAGCACATCTAGTGTGGTTGCAAGCAAGCTTGGATTTTCCCATCTCATATCTGGGAACCTCTACAGAGCAATTACGCATGGCCTTTTGAAGACATTTGGATGTATTTGTCTTGAAGATAACAAACAGAGGGACTATATTCAGAATGTAAGCATTGAGATCAAAAACAAGAGAGTGCTTTTGAACCAAGAGGATGTTTCTGACAGGCTTAGGGAAGAGCAAATTGACACAAATGTGAATACGGTTGCAAAAGAGGAGTGTGTTAGAAATAAGGTCATTGTGATTCAGCGATCAATCATAGATGCCGAGAAGGACGGAATAGTGATTGATGGACGAGACACCGCCAGCAAGATTATGCCGGATGCAGACCTGAAGGTGTATCTTACTGCTAGTCTAGAAACGAGGGCAACGAGAAGACTTAGGGAATCATCTGGAGAGTCATACGAAGAACTACTGGAAGCATTAAAAAAAAGAGATCATGAGGACAAAACTAGGAAGCATAGCCCGCTCATAATAGTAAAAGACTCTGTAGTAATAGAAAACGACAACATGACATTAGAAGAGACGGCAGATGAGATAATAAGGCATTTTAGAAAAGCCAGATCATTTAATTAAACACCCCTTTTGCCTTCAAACATCTTAAGCATTCTCTTGTGCAGGAAGAGCAGTACACTTGCGAAAAATACAGTTTCAAATACCAACAGCAGTGTGATGCGTCTTCTTGACTTAATCACCATCGTTCCATGCTCTTCATGCTTTTTGATATGAGCTCGTTGTGTTTGGATAATCGCCTCCAACACATTCTGCAGCTCAGAAACCAATTCATTGTTTATTGGCCCAGAGCTATCTTGCTTCTGATTGGTATGCTCGATGCGCCTGTATACAAATGGCATCTCTTTCGAACTGTTGTTTTTGACAGACACAGTGACTTCACCCGCATGCTTCATCCTGAAGTGGTATACAGAGTATGGATCCTTACTTGTCACCATCTGTTTTCCCATCGGATCAAGCATGGTTATCAACGACTTCTGTGAGCCTTTTTCGCCTCGTGATGTCTGGAAGCTTAGGCTATATGGCACGCCAGACGCAACCTTATCCCTAAATGTAAAGTTTCCCCTAGGCTCTAGCTTTATTCTCCTACACATAATCCCAATCACAAATAATATGATTTTCATCAAAGGGTAAGCGATTTTTTGTTTATGTTCAGCAAGAGCACACTTGAGACAGCATTGCATACATTAAAATATTTATGCTATAAGTTAAGTAATGCATCCTCAAATGTATAAATTTATAATATGCAAAGTCAAAAGCGAAAAGTGAAATCCACGTCAGGCTCTACGTGTATTGAAATGCTTAAGTATCATTTTATTATGCATGCATATAAATGCAGCAGGTATTTAGTATGCATCGTGTAGCAAGCCCTTGTTTAGCGCTAATGCCTTGGAAAAGATGTTTGTACATGAAGCAGAACTATCCGCCAAATTACATGGAAATAAGCCATCAACGCAAGCGGAGGTGCTCATCAGAGACATATGAAGACATAAATCGAATGATGATTAGGGTTTCAATTGTTGTATTGGGATTTTCATTATTCAGGTTTATGGCACTCGATGAAACTGCAGATATGCCAAAAGCATCATGGTTCTCATTCATATCGGCATTCACAGGCAGTTTTCTCGAAAACAGAAGGAAGACAGGAATAAATCTGAAGCCAAGCTTTATGATGCTAATGCTTGTGTACCTGATGTCTCCACTCATCCACAGCCTGGCTGTTGAGATTAATCCAGTGGTGCTTTACTTTTACTTTGCAATAACACAGATATTGTTCATTGTGGATTCTGTGTCTTCTTCAATATACAATTCTTCGTCGTCTATTGAAATAAAAGATGAGCAAACGCCTCTGTTGCTGGAAGAAAGCATCAACATCCCCAAAAAAATATCAAGTAATCAGGCTCTTGGGCTGACATCGTACTTTCTGGGGTTTATTCTTCTTTCATCAAGACTCAAAAGCCCGTCTTCTGTATTTAACTTCTTGTGTTTAACATTCATAGGTTATGTAATATTCCCGAATTATATTGAAAGGGCAAGTATACACAAAAGCTCAAATATGATCGTATTGATATACATCGCTGTGTCCATGATATCCGTGTTACCATCCGTCCCATTGTTCTGCCTGTATAGTTGCATAATAACCTTTATGTATACTATTTCTCATGTATCAATATGGTTTTTTGAAAAGGAACTCAATACAAAAATAAGGTTTACCGTTTTAAACACTCTATGTAAGTAAATTTTTTAAAATACAGACATCTATATTGTTATTATAAGGCATATAATATTAAACCAGCAACGGCATAATTCCTTATCCAACAATGCTCATAAGCCATGCATCAGATACCATTCTCTTTCAGTTTTCTTACAAACTCACATCCATTGCATATGTTCTTTTCAGATGAAGTAGGATGTAAACAGATACTACATGGCGTTGGATCGGATTTTATCAATCTCTCTGACTGTAGCATATCTCCGCTTCGGATAATATTATGGATTGTTTTTGAATCAATCTTTTCCAGCTCCTTCACCAGCTCCCTCAAGTCTCCCCGGGATGCTTCTGGAGAGTACACACACTCAGACGAAAAGTACCTGAGCTGTTTGTGAAATGCATAAAGCACAATCTCCTTCTGATAAGAGTTCTTGAAAGGTTTTATTCTCGGAAGAGACATAACACCTCCTTTACCATCATCCTGTGCATTTGTCTTTTCAAGAGTGCATCTCCTGAGCCTTGATATGTCTCCTCGCACAATATTCAATAGAACGGTTTCTGCAACATCATCTGCATTATGGCCTGTGGCTATTGCATTAACACCCATCTCTTTTGCTGCTTGCTCAATCGCCTTTCTGCGAAACACTCCACAATACGTGCAGCTCCCTCTTCTTCCGACTTTTTCAACAACCTTATCCATAGTCACACCGAATATATCTGAAAAGGACACAATTTTAAGTTTGAGCCCAAGATCATCACAATTCTTATACACCGCTTCAATTGAATAGTCTCTGTATCCTGCTATTCCTTCATCAACACTCAGCAGCACAAACTCTACCCCATATTCATGTCTCTTGTTCAACAAATCCAAGACATATGCTAGCACAGTACTGTCCTTTCCTCCACTTACTCCAACACCCACCTTCTCGCCCTTGCTGAACATACTTGACGAAATCACCGTCTCATGCACCTCATTCTCAAAAACCTCAAAGAAACACATCTTACAAACTTTACTCTTATCGCTTGGCCTAACAATGACTGCCTTAAGTATACCGCATCTCTCGCACGACATATTCCGGGAGTATTCAAATTCATTAAATTAAAGCTACCAACTGTTTATTACAATCAATCTTCATTCGTGCTTGCACTCACACTCATAGGCACCATATTCAGCATGTTTTGCTCTCCTCCATACACAAAAAATCCTTCTTCGCATACTCTAATCGAAAATACCCTTTCATCAACCTTCTTTACATATCGAACATCAAAATTTTCAGCATCTACAACCTTTATGGTTTCATCCAGAGATGCTGTGTAGATGCTTTTTGCAAAAATATCAAAGTCTGCAATCGAGTCTTCGTGGATCTTCTTTTCCAGAACTGTCTTCGACATGTTCCGAATATCATAGCACCATAGCTTTCCGCAAGAATCAGAAACAAATATTCTATCATCAGCCATCCTTATTTTCTCCACATCACCTTCAAAGCCAATTTTTTCTCCAAAGCAATACAAAGCGTTTTCAACTGAATAGACAACAAACGATCCAGAAACATCAATCTTGCTCACAGGCCCTGCTGCTTCAATCTTATTCCTGACTTCTAGCCTTTCTGCATCCCATTCAATAACTGTAGAGTCAACACTTCCGCTAAACAGCCTTCCCTCGGCCTCCCGCAGCGACATCACTGCATCGCTGTGCCCCTTCAATAGAATTTGAGGAAGCATCGCACTCCTTACAAGTGGATCATAAACAAGAATATCGTTCTCAAATGTTCCTAGAGCAATATATGGTGTTCCTCCAATGCTCAGATTCTCAGAATCAATTACAGAGCTGAAAACATATGCATCATGATGCATGAACATATTAACACATTCCTTGTTTTGAATGTAAATTTGTAAGAGGCTTATGTCTTCCTCATTTGGCGTGCAGAAGATCAGAACGTCTCCTTCAACTATATCCTCTGATTCGTCTGCATCGTAATCACATGACATGGCTGATTTGTCAATCAAAGGAATGTTGAGATGCTCCAAAGACCTGGCTATTTCTTCATTTACTTTAAACTCTTTCAACTTCTCTATCTCAATCTTGCTAGGAATAATTCCAATCGACGTTATCATATTCTAACGGGTAAAAACAAAAACATATTTCTGCCCACCAACAAATATTCAGATGCTTTAATGAACCTCATCAACTATCTCTGCCTTCTTCGCACCATAGAACACCCTCTTCTCCTC